>NC_065524.1:5472687-5485950 GCF_006386435.1 Epinephelus moara
TGCTCCAACACTGACTGACAGCTGACTCCACTCATTCACACTCACCACTGCCCCAGGGCCGCTACAATATGATATCTACAGAGATAGCACTGGCGATCTGAACCGGTCAGTGGCGAAAAAAAGCTCTTTTATACAGGACGCATTTGCCCCCATTACCGTTTTAGCTCGTTTCGCGCCTCAATACTGAACCAATTTTAGAACGAGTGGTACCTATGAATCATACGCACACATAGACATGGGGAAATAGAGCCCAGGTTGAAAAATACCGAAGTTGTCCTTTAAGTAAAGAATCAGAATGCTTATTTCACAACCAAACATTTATCATTTTGGTTGCAGTTTGCAAAAGCAAAACCATTTTTCTCTGTGACTTATCACTGGGTGCAAATCACCCGCCTAGCATTACACATTTTTTAATCCTATGACTTTACCTCCAGTGCTGTTGCATAAAAGGCTGCTTTTGTTCAGAAAATCCCGCCTGTTGGCACAGTCATTCTGTCTATTAGCCTACAAATCATCACACTGCGCCCAGTTACTATTACACAACTATACATGTGTAAATTCCACCAGCTGGCCTGAGAACTGCAATACTGTATGTCACCATTGGATAAAAGCACTATCCGGTTCTCATGTGAAAAATGGATTCATCTTAGTAAACACAAGACCATGAGACCTGTAGGAAAATGTCTACTGTGAGTATGTTTCTATAGTGCCTTTCCCACTCCACAAAAAACCTGCTAACACTTGCTAACATCTGGCTTTTTATTGCAATGGTAAAGGTTAAATGGTTGGATGACTCTGCAGCAGTCATGGGTATTTATCGGCTCTGATCAGCATTGATGAAAATACAACACTGAATGCACAAATTTTAGCCCCTTCAGCATAAAGATCCAGTGACGCGCCACAACAAAATACCATCTGTCTCCACCCAGGCAATGCTCAAATGTCAATCCAATTTATTGGGCACTGAGTTTGAAAGACATACTAAGTCATATGCCTTTTCCACCAAAATTATTGCATGTATGCAGGTTTTTTTAAACACTGGTGAACCTGCTAAAAATAGGCTATATACTCCTTTTGCATTGCCAATAGACAAGAGTGGCTCTGTAGCAGACAAGCATGGCTTTCTGTGTGTGTGTGGTGTTTTTTTTTTTTTTAATGTGTCCTGTTTTACATCACGGGCAGGTCGAAGACCAGGTAGAGAGGGACAGGGACGCCTACTTCTTTTTATATATCTCTTAGTTATTCAATCTCTGTTTCAAACTAGGTGCAATCTAATTTGTATCTATGTTTGAGTGCTGTTTAGACAGAGACAAACAGTATTTTTGCGGTGGCCTTTCATTGTATTTTGCGAGTAAATTAGCTAAAATAAGCATGTTCATGGGTGTTGGGTTCAAATCAATGCTGATCAGAGCCAGAGACAATAAATACCTGTGTCTACAGCAGTTATTTGACTCGGGTGTGAGTATGTTTCTATAGCCAATTAAAAGCTTTCCCATTACATTTAAAAAACAGATGTTAGCAGGTGTTTGTGTTTCTTTTTTGTGCAGTGGAAAAGGGGCTTAAGAGATATATAAACAGAAGTAACCACTGTAAAGTTTCAAGCTGTTCTCACAAATTTTTCATATGTTTTCCTATGAAAAGCAATACACCCAAATTCGTACATATCCCACATATTTCGAAAGGCTGCGAGTCATTTTAAGTCATTTTAAGGTATGTCCTCAACATGTTTCTTTTCCTAAATCTAACCACAGTAACTTTTATTACCTGAACCTCAGTATCTTCATGTTAATTACATAACTGTAGGTGACATCATTTGTGGTGCACAAATTCGTAGGATTTCATACAAACTGTTGTGCAAGCATTTCTCGTAGGACATCAACCTGTTCTATGAGAATATTCGGAAAGTTTTCACAGGCCCCCATGCTGCTTTCTACGGTTCACTAACCTGTTTTCTGGCCTTTCCATGAAGTCGAACGTTGCAGACCAAAAAACAAAAACAAACAAACAAAAAACACACAATAAGGATGTAATTTGTTGTCTAATATGGAAAATCTGTTGTAGAATAAATGTTAATTCATGTTTCTTTAATCCATGACAGGCCTTCTTGCTCCTCTAAATCCTATATTTACACATCAAAATGCCCTCAAGTAATGTTGCTTAAGTCAGCATCAGTTGAGTTTGAAGTTTACAGGTTTTACCAGTAAATAAATCTGGAGGTTTGGAGTTAGAAAAAAGTGAGCTTAACAGACATCTGGAGCCCAATGCTAAGCTCTGCTGCAGGCTAGATACTGTACATAAGCTGCTACTGCAAAACACACATGAACTTCAGACAGACTTCTGCAGTGCTGAACAGATATAAACCAATATTCTGTTACTGCACTGTCTATTTCTCACTTACAATATCTACAGAAACATATTTTATTTTGTTTAAATATGTTGAATTATAATTTTATGGGTTATTGTTTGTCGGATGATTGAGCTAAGCTAACTAACGCTGATGTCAGCTGCCACTTGTTGCCATAGCAACGGTAAACATTCACATATGGGTGCTAAGTGCAGAGTGCAGAATCAAGCTTCATTGTAAATATAGTTAAGATACATTGTATTTAACACAGGATGTGGGATTTTAGTAGTTAGTAAACTTTTAGAAAAGAGCTATTTACCATCACTCTGACGTCAAACAATGGAGACAGGTAATAAAATACTGCGGTTATCCTATCTACAAGCAACCGCTAGCACCGGAGTCTTCCAAAAACTTCACCCTGGACTCTGGTTTTCAAAGAAACGCGGTTTCGGGGGCCCAAAAGTGCGGTTGCGTGTGGCCAAACAGCCAAATCGCAACAGCCAAATCGCATAGAATAATACACGGTTTCAGAAGTACACGGGTCCGTGTGGACTAGGCCTTAATCATGCAAGTAGAAAAACTGCAGTGTCTGCCACAGAAGCCTGTCCACTAAATTTAAAAAAGTAAAGATAAAGTGGCATCATTGGATAGGCCCAGGGCTGTCCAGCTCCTCAACGCTGAACACTGAAGCACTATTACCACTTTAACACTTTTCAATCCATGCACTTTATAAATTATTATTCTCTTAACTGTGAATGTTGTATGTTGCAGTGTATGTGCTAATTTTGTGTTGCTGATTGTGTTTTCATAGCTACTGTCATGCCCTTTTTAACTGCCCCTTGGAGATAAATAAAGTGATTTGAATTGAATTGAATTGAATTGAATTGAATTGAATTGAATAGCCAGTGGGGATAAGGAGTCCTTGGAAAAAGAAATTCTGGGCGTAAAATTGATTCTGCCTGTTCTGCTCTTCACTCTGCTCGGGTGGAGAAAGGAGCAGAGCTGTCAAGTGGTCACCACCAAAGCAATATGACCAATAACTGTGAAATGAGAGGCTGTGACCTATCCTGTTTGTGACATTTATGGACAGGATCTCTAGGTGCAGCCAGAGGAAGGAAGGGGTCTAGTTTGGGGACCTTAGAATTACATCTCTTCTTTTTGCAGATGATGTGGTTCTGTTGGCTTCATCACACTGTGACCTCCAGCATGCACTGTGGTGGTTTGCAGCCGAGTGTACCCTTTGGGTAGGGAGAGAGTTATTCCCTCAATCAATCAATCAATCAATCAATCAATCAATTTTATTTATAAAGCCCAATATCACAAATCACAATTTGCCTCACAGGGCTTTACAGCATACAACATCCCTCTGTCCTTATGACCCTCGCAGCGGATAAGGAAAAATTCCCCCCAAAAAAACCCTTTAACGGGGGAAAAAAAAAGGTAGAAACCTCAGGAAGAGCAACTGAGGAGGGATCCCTCTTCCAGGACGGACAGACGTGCAATAGATGTCGTACAGAACAGATCAACATGAAAAATTAACAGTAATCCATATGACACAATGAGACAGAAAGAAAGACAGACACAGAGAGAGATGCAGGACAGATGGTAATTTTAAAACGGATTTTAAATTCAATTCTGGATTTTACAGGGAGCCAATGCAGAGAAGCTGAAACATGAGAAATATGATCTTGTCTCTTAGTTCCTGTTAGTACAAGTGCCGCTGCGTTCTGAATTTGCTGGAGAGTTTTTAAAGACTTATTAGAGCTACCTGATAATGGGGAGTTACAGTAATCCAGCCTAGAGGTAACAAAAGCCTGGACCAATTTTTCTGCATCTTTTCAGGTCAGGAGGGGCCTAATTTTCACAATATTAGGCAGAAGAAAAAATGCAGTCCGTGAGATTTGTTTTAAATGGGAATTAAAAGACAAATCTTGGTCAAATATTACTCTGAGGTTTCTTATGGTAGTGCTAGAGGCCAAAGCAATGCCATCCAGAGAAACTATATCATCAATTTTTGAGGTGTTTGGGCCAAGAACAATAACTTCAGTTTTGTCTGAATTTAACATAAGGACATTGGTGTTCATCCAGGTTTTAATGTCTTTAAGACATGTTTGAAATTTTGGTGTTCATCCAGGTTTTAATGTCTTTAAGACATGTTTGAAATTTAGTTAATTGATCAGTTTCTTCTGGCTTTATTGATAAATACAATTGTGTATCATCTGCATAACAATGGAAATTTACAGAGATATTTCTAATGATGTTACCCAAGGGAAGCTTATACAAAGTGAATAGGATTGGTCAAGCAAGGGAATTCAAGTATCTTGGGGTCTTGTTCACAAGTGAGGGTAGAAAGGAGCGTGAGATGGATCAGCGGTTTGGTGCAACTCCTACAGTGATGCGGGCGCTGTGCCTGACTGGTGTGGTGAAGAGGGAGCTGAGCTGGAAGGTAAAGCTTTCGATTTACTGGTCCATCTACATCCCAACCCTCAGCTATGGCCATGAGCTCTGGGTAGTGACCAAAAGAATGAGAGTTTATGAGTTGTGGGGTGGCTGGGCTCAGCCTTAGAGATAGGGTGGGGAGCTCGGACATCCAGAAGGAGCTTGGAGTAGAGCCGCTGCTCCTTCACATCCAAAGCTGTCAGTTGAGGTGGTTTGGGCATCTGATCAGGATGCCTCCTGGGTGCCTCGCTTTGGAGGTGTTCTGTGCACATCTGGTAGGAGGCCCCAGGGCAGACCCAGAACACGCTGAAAGGAATTACATATCTCATCTGGCCTGGGAACGCCTTGGAGTCCCCCAGGAGGAGCTGGAAAGCATTGCTGAGGAGAGGGATGTCTGGGGTGCTTTGCTTGGCTTGCAGCGCCCAGACCCGGCCCACGATAAGTGGATGAAGATGGATGGATGGATGTTCTGCATTAAGTAAAAATGCTCATATTTCACAAATTAGTATTAAGTAAAGTGAACAAGAAAGTACATATTTTTAAAATATTGAACATCATAGACTGGGAAAATATGACTTGACCTTTACAAACATACATTATCATTACTTGTCTCCTCCTTAAAGTGATTTTTTTATCCTTTGACTTGGGCCATCTGTCTGATGGGTTGTATTAAAACAAGATGTTACTTGCATTGATACTCCATTAACTGCCCTTACAATAAAAGGCCTTTTTGCAGTACTAATGTATCTAATAATACCAAGGGTTTGACAAATGTGTGCACACTACTTCTGTTCATTTCAGGTGTGGAAACCTGAGGCTATAGGCTATAACCCCATTTCATTTATTGGCAAAAAAGACAGAAAGGCTTTAAATAAGTGGGTAGCAGACATTATTACCCATCTGCCCCCCAACGCTACCACGAGAAATTTCTTGGAGAAGATGCAGAAGCCTTGTTAACTTTTCTTAACTAGGGGTAAGAGAAAGGGTTTTTTTGCTCAGTAGTAATGACTGTTTAAAATACATGTATTTTTCTTTATTAAAATTACTATAATGCCTCAAACAGTGACCAGGTAGACATTAACACACCAGGACAGAAATCAGACAGTAATGCTTTAGATGAGTAATCCTGGTTCTTCGTCTCTATGTGTCAACCCTGTGATGGTCTGGCAACCTGTCCAGGTAGTACCCCATCTCTTGCCCAATGTCAGCTGGGACAGGCTCCAGCCCCCATGACCCTTAACAGGATAAGCGACTATGAATAATGACTGAACTAATGAGTAATCCAAAAGAACAAAAATGTTAAAAACAGCATAATTATACTGTCTAATTTATTAAATAAAGCGATGGAAATATACATCATGCTTAGTTGGCATGCACGGTATAGGCACAGGGACTGGGAGCTTATCTATCCTTGTTGTTTCCCCCACCCTTTTTTTTGGGACCACAACCCTCGCCAAAGGTGTTTGTTTAAGTAAGTAAGTAAGTAAATAAAATTTATTTGTATAGCACTTCTCACAGAGAGAACTCACAAAGTGCTTCACAGGATTAAAACACAAACCAAGAATACATACATACAAACAGAGACACAAAATGAAACAGCAGCAGTTGTTGCAAAACTAAATCACTTAAGACAAGTTGAAGAATGCCTGCCTATAGAGGTAGGTTTTAAGGTGCTTCTTAAAAACTTCAACAGATGCTGCGGCTCTCAAATTCTGTGGGAGGGCATTCCACAATCTGGGCGCAATGGACTCAAAGGCCCGGCCACCTCTAGTGCTGAGCCTAGTGCGAGGAACTGCCAACAGGCCATGATTGGCCGACCTAAGTTTCCTACTAGGAGCGTATACATGCAGCAGGTCAGACAGATACTGACCATGAAGAGCTCTATATGTTAAAACAAGGATTTTGAACTGGATCCTAAAGCTGACAGGAAGCCAGTGTAGGGAGGCCAGGACAGGAGTAATATGGCAGCTTTTGGATGATTTGGTAAACAGCCTGGCAGTGGCATTCTGCACCAGTTGAAGGCGATCTACAGAAGTTTTACTGAGACACATGAAAAGAGAATTGCAATAATCCAGAAGTGATGACACAAAGGAATGAATGATCATTTCCAGTTCAGCATGTGATACAACCGATCTCAGTTTTGCAATGTTTTTAAGGTGGAAAAAGCATGTACGGGTCAACGCATGGATGTGTTTATCAAAGTGCATGGCCTGGTCAAAAATAACTGCGAGATTTCTCAGGTTGGAGCGGATATTTGAATTCAGAGACCTAATACAGCTAGCCACCTTAGAACCAGTACAGTCAGGAACGACAATAAGGACCTCTGTCTTAGCAGCGTTAAGCTGGAGGAAATTGTTGACCATCCAGTCATTAATTGCAGACAAACAGTCATGCAGTACATTCAGACTGTCGGTCCTGTCAGGATTAAAAGAAAAATACAGCTGAATGTCATCTGCGTACATATGATATGATACACCTTCAAAACTGCTGATAATGTTTCCAAGAGGAAGCATATACAGAGCGAACAAAATTGAACCCAACACTGAGCCCTGAGGCACCCCACAAGAAAGGGGGATGGACTCGGACATAAGAGGACCAGATGCTACAGAGAAACTTCTACCAGAGAGGTAGGAGGCAAACCAGTCAAGGGCACTGCCTGAAATGCCAACACAGTCACTAAGCCTATCTAACAGGATGTGGTGATCCACGGTATTGCACTAGGATGGTACATCTACCAGTGTCAGAGGCCATCATAATGTCATTAGACACTCTAAGGGCCCTATTTAGATGGTCTAAAGCGGACGGCGGAGGGCGCATAATCCATGTCGCAAGTGTCATTGCTATTTAGATGCAGGCACAGTTGTCATTTTCACGCCCTGCGCCCTCGTCGTCTAACTAGCAAATGAACTTGCGCTTCTCTGGGTGTGTTGGTCTAAAAATGAGGAGTGGTCAGGCGCAGTCATGGCGCGTTGCTAGTTAGATGACGTAAAAAGCAAATGCGCCAGTGACCAACAAAAACCTGGTCTAAAGTCAACGGCGCAGTATTTCGCTGTTAAACAAGTTAGTAATATGCGTCTCTAGGCGGGTGCACAACGCGCGTGCACTCTGCTCAGACACACACGGAGCAGCCACACATATGCAAAAGATAACAAATAAAAATATGATTACAATGTGAAAGGTTATTATTGTGCACATTAAAATATTTATCAGAAACACGTCTTAATGGTCAGTCATTAATCAGAATGATCTAATCGCAGTAATAATGATCATCATAATCTGTAATAATGACAAATGAAATTGTGAAATTATCTGACCAATCAATCATTTTTTTGATTGAAAACCAAAGCCCACACATTGCATTTATTTTAACATGTTATACTAGGCTACATTATATTATATTATTATATTGTTATCTGAGTGTAGAGAGGACACACATGCAAATAAGAGGCAGAACACAGCTCTAGGAAACATGTGAAAACAATTAACAAACGTGGGTGGGGGAGAAAACGCTGAACAGGTCCTAGCTGCAGGATCAGCACCTTGGGGAGCTCCGCGGCAGTCCTGACAGCTGTGCTCTGTTATATGATGAAAACAGGTTTGAATAATATTCCACAGATATTTAGTAAGATCTTTCTTGTATTAGTGATCCCACGCCTGCTTTACCTCGGGGAGCTTGGGTGCCTGTCTGCTGTCCCCGTAGATCTGGTTCTGACGGGCCTTCACCTCCCGCACGAGGAGATCCGTCTCCTCAGCTGTAAAACGCTCACTCTTTCCAGTTGGTAGGTCCGCCATCTAACTAGCTCTCCGCCATGCGCTCCAATCGCGCCTCTTTTAAAGGGAATGAGAGGTGACACTCTGATTGGCTTATTGAATGATACGCCCAAAACACACCCATGACTAATTCACAGAGTAAGTCCAACCCTTTTAGACTCTCCGCCATGGCGCACAGTCTAAAAACGCGCTGTCTAACTAGCAAGTGACTGGGACACGCCCATGCGCCGCACGCCTGGCGCTTCGCGTTTTAGACCATCTAAATAGGGCCCTAAGAAGTGCTGTCTCAGTGGAATGCTTCTGAAGGTAACCAGATTGAAATTTGTCAAGGATACAATGCTTATTTAGGGCAGGGACTAGTTGGTTAACAACAACTTTTTCTAAAATCTTTGAAATAAAAGGCAACTTAGAAATGGGCCTAAAGTTGCCAAATAATGAAGGGTCCAGATTGGGCTTCTTAAGAAGTGGCTGGACAACCACCTGTTTAAAATAGGAGGGGAAGCAGCCAGAGACCAGTGAGCTATTAATAATACAGAGCAGGGAAGAGCCGATGGAGCCAAAAACTTTTTTCAGTAGAGACGTGGGCAAGACGTCTAATGGGCTTGAGGAGATCTTCATACTGCTCACTAGCTTAGTTAAATCTTGTAGGGGGATGGGCAAGAAACGATCCAGTATTGGCTGCCATAAAGGAGGAGCAGGGGGAGGAGCAGAAGAGGGGGTAATACTTGCTCTAACACTAGCAACTTTGTTGACAAAAATTACAGAAAATTGTTATAGTCATTAACAGAGAAGACAGGCACCACAGGGGGCTGGGAACAGACAAGATTATTTATAGTGTCAAAAACAACTTTGGGATTCCGCCTATTAGAGGAAATGAGGTCAGCAAAATAAGAGGCCCGAGCAGCTTTATCCATTGAGTTATACTCCGTTAAGAGTTCTTTAAAATAAATACTATGGACCGGAAGCTTTGTAGACTTCCACAGGCGCTTGATACGGCGACATTTGCGCTTAAAACAACGAATATCATCATTAATCCAGCGGGTAGAATTAACAGTAGCTACTGTACAGGATTTCAGAGGAGCAATCTCGTCTAAAATGATGGAGCAATGTAAGTTAAAAGTGTGAACTAGAGAATTAGCGTCACTCTCATCACCAAAAAGCTGCCCTATGCTGTTGTTAAAAACAGAGGAGAATTTCTCGACAGACAGGTCATTTAAAGGGCCACTGTGTAAAATGGGTTGAAAACCGTTGAAAACAGTGACATCAGTGGTCAAATTCTAGATTGCAGGGCTCACTCGCTCACCCCTCCTGTTGGGTAAATGACAGTGGCCTCGTAGGGACAAAAAACCTTGCGCAGACACAGGTTTTCAGGAGTAGGTCTATCTAGCGACGAGGTGATGTTTATTTAGAAATCTAAACCATGTTACAATGTTGTAATGAATCCCTCACGAGCAGGAGACCAGAGTAGCGTTCGGGAAAAAGGCCAGTTTATTTGAGCACTCCAAAAACTCCGGTAACACTCCAGGGGGTAAAAGACTCTGTCCCAAACTCTGACTCTAATAGCGTAACACACACACTC
This sequence comes from Epinephelus moara, assembly GCF_006386435.1. NCBI lineage: Eukaryota > Metazoa > Chordata > Actinopteri > Perciformes > Serranidae > Epinephelus > Epinephelus moara. Next base: position 5,482,821 of record NC_065524.1, read on the forward strand.
CATACACACATACTCGTTTACAATACCAAGTGGGTACCTCTGCTCCACCAATCTCCAGCTCGCACACTGACAGACAGCGTAGCCTGTAAACAGAGCTCAGCTGTTTATCTAGCCTAGCAATATCTCCGGACTATAGCAGCTGCAATGGACGACTTTGAACGCGATTTTGAAGAGTTTCTTGTAGCGGACACAGACCCAGAGCCATGCCTGTTTGAGCCGGAGTACACAGATGAGAGCCGGAGTACACTGAGCGGGCGAGAAGAGAGGCTGAATCCTCCGCTCCAATTTTGCTGCACAGAATGGGATTTGGTGCTACCATCGTTGGGGAGCTATATCATCAGGAGGAAAAGCGCTGCAGAGAGTGCATCACAAGGAGTGAAGTTGCGTCTTCTTTTCCTCGCAGATGACGGTTCGGGTTCATTCTCTCCTGTTGCGTGGTAAGTGTGGTCCATTCGCAAACTTTAGAACTAAAAAAACTTTTTACTACTCTCCATCGACGAACTACTAACACTCTCTGCTGTTTCCTCCTCCTTCTTCCTTCCTTTCGCTGTCTTCGTTGGTTTATTTATACACGCGAAACGCGTTCTCTGGCTGGCTGGATTGTCCGCTCAGTCTGCCGTACATACAAGGCGGCGCAAGATGGCGACCTCTCTAAAGCAAGGCCCTTGCTATATATATATATATATAAAAGCATAATTATAAGGCTACGAAAACCAAACAAATTTTATTTTATAGCGATTATACACTTATATAAACATATTAATGGGTAGAATATTCAGATTCAGATTCAGATTTGACAATAAACCATGCCAAATATTACACACTGGCACTTTAACATACGTGAACAAATAACACGCTTTCTGAGTGTACAATCAGTGTTAAAAGACACATTAAGGAGAACGCATTCGTGATAAGTCACAAGCAGCTCCTCAGAGCCGATAATGTCTAATTTTAATCCATGCGTGAAAACCAGGTCCAGAGTGTTGTCCTCAATGTGTGTTGGGCCGCTGACTTGTTGGGTAAAATTGAAAGAATCAGTGACTTTTAAAAAGTTCACTGCAAAGGTGTTTGTGGTGTCATTTACGGCCATGTTAAAATCACCAAGAAGGAGGATTTTAATTATGGAGGCTAAGAAGTCACTGAATTTGGATAAGAAAGAGCCATTAACACCAGGAGGGTGATAAATTAAAACACTATAAAATGGGTTAGCATGGCCAACTTCAGTCACTAAGAGTTCAAATGAGATAAAAGTTCCAGAGCTCACTCTCCGAGAGGAGAAGGGAGTTTAAGGGATATACATAAAGTAAATTTGTATTTAGGTGACCTCTACAGCACAGCAACCCAACACCAACACCCACAAAGCAGAGCAGGGTGACACCCCAAATGAGGAGCAGCCAGAGATCATATCCATTCTTCATCTTGTTCTTGTGTCTCCCACTCTCTTTCCTCCACTGTCTCTTTTCCTCTACCACTGTCACAGCTATGCTACCTCCACACTCCTAACCTCGTCCACCTCCAGTTCTGTGCTCTCAGTCTTTACGACGCTGAAAGAGGGGACAAATACATTTCATTCACCAACACCCTTCACCACCCCTTTCTCTCCTCCGTTATCGCCACAGATCAACCACCTCCACAATCTCATCATTTACCTGGAGCCTCAATATAGCCCTGAGATCCAGTAATCTGGATATTATATATTTAACAAAGGTTTTTCCTTAAACCGTTTCACACAAATAATCTTACTTCACCTCTGGCCATTTAGCAACTGAAGCAATCATGATGGTGGATAATCCTGATAGTGGACACATTTAAGAAGTGCTTCCAACCTCATGAGTTGAGGCTAAATAGAGATACCTTGACATGATTTTCAGTAAGGCAGCAATGCCTCGATGTGCAGCGCTTAACAAAAGGTACCCAACTTTGAATAGGTTAACAAAACACACCTAGGCTACCTTATCTGTGGCCACTGTGAAATACAACATTCCTAGCCCTCAAACTAGTAATGGTACCTCAAGAGGAGAGGCTTCTCAAACTTTTGATCGGATAGCCTGCAGACAGATTCAGGTTTCCCAAGCCAAAGAGTCTCATTACTGGGGCACTGGACGGAGTGACTGTATTCTGTTGACGAGATATTTCATTTATTAGTGAAAACTGATTCAGATTGTCTATTCCTCTCACTCCTGATTTGAAGTACTTAGCTAATTCAGTTTCAGCAGTGGTGGCAGAGGTGTCCTAATCCACTTCAAAGGAAAATAACTCCTTCTCTTTGGTAGAACCCCAGCACTGTGTTTTCCCTGGTTGCAGCTCCTGTTTTCTGTCGCAGAATGGCAATAAGTGCATCCAATCATCGACAAGGAATTACTGTCCAATAGCAGCTACCTATTACGGTTTGAATCTCACCGAATGTTGTGTTTTGGGAAATGTCATTGTATTTTCTGAAATGTTGAAGTGTTTTTCCGAAATGTTATCGTAAGTGCTGTTAAATAATGTGTAGTTTGGGCCCTAGGCCTTTTTGGGGTATTTTTCCTGCCTTTACTTTTAAGCTCATATCACAGTCATTATAAAGGCTACATACACATGCTATATCTTGGGTTTTTTTCAGGACAATCTAGGCTATCCAGATTTGCCATCATTGTCCTTCTATGTGCCTGCATTTTATATAACTTTTTATATCAATGAAAAAAATGTGTGACTAAATTCTTACATTTTTACATGTATCTCACCATAGCAAGTTGAAAGTAGACATATTCTGCCATATATGAAGAGGGGAGACTCTCTGGAATCTGGCAATATAAGAACCATGATGGTGGGACATTCTGTCACTTCACAGTTGTCCAAAACATGTGATTTGTGCCAGGCGGACATGATTGCCAGTATTTTTTCATTCTTGCAAGAAATTCCATTGACTCATTCACAAAAATGTGTTTTATTTGAAAGAAACATGCAATATTTACATCTAAGATAATAGAAAAATAGTGATAATATTATTCCTCACTATATGAAGTGACTGATAACTGATAACGCGTAATATTGCGAAAATTAGGCCCTTCCTGACCCGAAAAGAAAAATTGGTCCACGCTTTTGTTACCTCTAGGCTGGATTACTGTAACTCTCTATTATCAGGTAGCTC
>NC_065524.1:5486802-5487995 GCF_006386435.1 Epinephelus moara
TGGGGGAGTTTTTCCTTATCCGCTGTGAGGGTCATAAGGACAGAGGGATGTCGTATGCTGTAAAGGCCTGTGAGGCAAATTGGGATTTGTGATATTGGGCTTTATAAATAAAATTGATTGATTGATTGATTGATAACAAGATCTGTATAATGGATTGCAAAGAAATTCGTCAGATTTTTATTTTGTAGACAATTGATCTGTATTTATAACTAGCGTGATCGGATGACAGCACAATGATGTGTTTGGTGTAATCAGAAAGATCTAGTCCTGCACTTTTATGTGATACGCGTGGCATTTCTGTACGCCCCTGTATTCGCGAGTAATCCATCCAAGAGTAATGTGTGTGCAAAGCTGTATGAAAGCTTTGTTATACATAATTTTAGTGTAACTTTATCATTGTTTTTCGCTGTGAAAACATTGGACTACCGACAAGTGCTTGGTCTCTATAGAGAAGAACAGGTGTGAATTTGGACGCAGTATGCGTCATTCAGGCCCATAGGGTTAAAATGTGCACAATGCATAACCAAGTTCATAGTTTAATAAATACATGGATAAATAGTTTAGTTCATTAGGGTTAAAATGTAAATCATATGTGATTGAGTTGATGTATAAAGGGTAAAATATACACGATTACAAGGGTTGAAGCCATAGGCGTCATTTAGGGTAAAATATACACGATTACAAGGGTTGAAGCCATAGGCGTCATTTAGGTATGGCTTACTCGAGGTGCACTGGCTGGTTGTTTTCATTGTATTGCACTTAAATAGCACTGGCTGGTTGTTTTCATTGTATTGCACTTAAATAGGTCAATAACATGCTCATCAGTGAATGCGAGTGTTATTGAATCAAATTGTTCACCACTTCGCTCCTCCGCGAATTTTGAGTTATGTGAGTTACCGTATATTTCCAAATAGTCACCCGGTGGCAAATAGCCGCCGGGGGTTTGACCCCATTTTGCATATTAAACACCGGTCCAATTAAAAGCCCAGGCGATTATTTCCTCATTCATTGCCTCATGGCTGTCCCTCCTTGAGGGACTGTTTGCGCTTTTACGCAGGGGTCGGTGGTGAAGTGGTGCACATGACTCTGCTACGGACGGACAGACAGCCACGTATCTAAAACAGGTAATACATCTGGCTACATCTTTCCCACATCAAATATCCGTGATCACCTACACCCGCGTCGTAAAAGCG
>NC_065524.1:5488019-5493210 GCF_006386435.1 Epinephelus moara
TCATTGTAGCCCACTCTTATAAGACCCAATAATAATAATAATAATAATAATAAGTTACTGTGGACCTATATGCCATGCATTTTAATGAAATTACCAGAAGAGTTCGCTGAAAAACAGGTAATGTCAGCCTGAATTACTCACGTGCGTTCCCGGTGAAAATCGCTGAAATGCATGGGGAATACAGCTTCTACAGGCTCGCCATAGCTTACTGTTAGGACTCAGGGACCAGAATTCGGGATGGCGGACCATCGGGATGGCGATATTTCGGTGTGGCGGCCTGTAACTGTTGGTTAAATGGCCTGTTCTGTTGGTATTCGGATAACTGGGGCTTTACTGGTATAATGCAATAGCACCACCCAGCGGTGAAACCCGTGTACACGAAAAAAATGACCACCTCTAAATGTTTAGAGATTTTTGTACACGAACTCACCCCTACATTATACAGTATTTTTGCACTAAAAACATACTGGACAGGAACTGTAACCAAATAACGGCCTGGTGCAGGTCGGTGCAAAAAAAAAAAAAAAAAAAAAAAAGCCTTGAGCAAATAGCCGCCTGGTTCTTTTAAACACCTGAGGTCAAAATCGATTTTGTGAAATAAACGCCCGGGCTACTATTTGTAAAAATACGGTATCTATGTGTTGTAAAAGCATTTTGCTCTGCTGCTGTAGACTGCCTGTCTAAATGATGTCTTGAAGCCTGTCTGATTGTATGTGGGGTTTTTTCTTCATGTCGGCATGTTAAGCTTGTATTTTCGGTCTCTGGAGACACACAATAAATTCGCCTCTACAGTATTGTACCAAATTGGCCTTTGTTTTACTGTGTTTCATACACCAGGCCCCTTGGTTATCTTCCAGAAATGAGCTTGTAATTAATTTATTTTCTTTATTTTCTGTGAAGTTAAACACATGACTAATGATAATTAAACGTCTGCTCACTGTCCGACGGTGCTGAAACATGCGCCGAAATAGGTCCGATGTTTTCACTGCTCTCACCAAGTCGTGCATTACATGCAGACATGAGGTATTATGAATGTGAGAAACAGCTTCATGTCCTTTGAAACAGTTTTCAATGGCATAGTATTTACTTCTGACAGGTCAAAGATCAAAGTGAAGTTTTATATAAGTTCATATTTTTGAAACTCCATCATTAGTAGCTCTGTGACGTCATGTCATATTGAAACGACGCCCCTGGTTAAAGCTACTTCTATGGTGGACCTAATGTGTGTGTGTGTGTGTGAGAGAGAGAGAGAGAATGAGTGGTGGAATACATTATGGATAATGATAAATTCAAATAAAAGATTTGAATGAATGCATCTCATTATTGTGAGAATACAGCAGGAGTAATACGATAACAGCAAAACAACAAATAGAAAAAAAAAGGGTCTGCTTTAAAGATGTAACATTTTATAATGTAATCTGAACATCTGCGGGTTTTCAGTTTTTTTTATTTTTAATTTCTTTAATTTCTATATGTGAACAATTAGTTCTTAGACACTATCACTTTATCAATGTATAAAATATTTATTACAGGATTTCATTTGAGAAAACCAACTTTCAGCCTGGCCTCTCTCTTTGCTGTTAGGTAGGGTTTATGAGTTAACTCGCTAGTTAGCCATCATAGCCTCAAGCCAGCTAGCCTTGCTGCACACACAATTAATTTATCAACATTAATTCATTTCATAAATATTTTTTTCTATAATTTAGGATGTTAATAAAAGCTTCTTTGCAATAACTACATTTTTATATAACCTTATACTTGCCACACACAGTAGGCTGCCTGGTCAATGACGAGGGGGCATGATTAAGTTAAGGCATGAAAGTGAGATGGTTAAGGTAAAAATATAAGAATCAGAGCTGGAGGGAGAGTAGGGGCAGGTCTTAACGGAAGGCATGTAGTCTGTCCTGCACAGATAGCCCTCTTACTGATAGCTGTCAGTTTCTAGTGCTTTTATGTTTATTCTGGTGCAGAGACTGTGTTTTTTAGGAAATAATTACAGAGGTCTGGATGTTGGTGACCTCATAGTTATAGTTCTGTCCAAAAGATAAAGTTATGTACTTAACGTAAAGTTATGTAGGTTAGGTTCAGGCTAGTACAGTTACGTAGACTTTAAATTACTGCCCCATAATTACACTATACATAATATATATATATATATATATATATATATATATATATATAGTACATACATACATACATACATACATACATACACATTGTGTTTTACACGATCCGAAGATTTCACTGTCTCCTATGTCTTTACAGTCTCTTTGACAGTGTCTTCTTGTGAGGGTGGGAAAGCATCTGCAGTAATAGTAGCTCATGTCTGATATAATTTACAGTGTGTGTGTATGTGTGACGACCTTACTTGTCCTTTATTCCACATCCTCTCCATCCCCATGAGTTAGCTCCAGGTTAATCATTAGTGGTAGACAGATTGAATTGAAAGCAGTGTGGCTCATATTAAGCTAACATGAGCAAACTGCAGTCATCCATCATACCAACTTTCATTGAGTGCGGCTTGTTCTTAATCATGTAGAGCTGAATATCAGTTAGAAGTTATGGAGAAGGTGACAGCATTAGGATCAAAAGACAGGGAGTTACATAGAACGTATTTTCATTAAGATAACTGTCATTCTTTTATCTTTTACTTTGTTGTAAAATTGTATGTTTAATTTTTAAGTCAGCCTAAAAATCATGCTTAGTACAAAATTACCACGACCTATAGCAGGGGTGGCCAACCCGCGGCTCGCGAGCCGCATGCGGCTCTTTGCCTATCAGTGTGCGGCTCTTCGATCCATTAATTAAAACCATCGGCGTGCGGCTCTTCCGTCATAAAAAAATCAATTTATTGTTATGAGTGCGTATGGCCCTTTAAGAAATGTAACAGGTTTAAGTGGAGCGAGTGAGAGAGAGGAGTGCGCACGGGCAGGTGAGAGGGTGTGGAGTTCGGGAGGAATGCAGGACTGCAGTGCGGTGGCGATATCGCACAACAAAAGTTGTCAGGGAAGAAATGCGTGTCTTTGTGTGTGTGTGAAGAGAGTATGACAGAGGGAGAGACTGTGTGTGGATGTGTGTGGAGTAGTGTTGCACGGTATACTGGTACCAACGGTAGACCGCAGTAGGCTGCTACTTAAACACCACAGTAGGCTACATGACATGGTGCCACTACTGTGGGATAAGTTCAAAGTCCAATCAAAGGAGGGTGAGTGTCCATGCACTGGCCAATAACAGCCAAAGTGCTCCGTGGCGCAAGATAATGGCTTACCAGCGACCGAGAAGCCCGGCTCCAGGTGAATAAATTGGCGTCATGACTGCCCAGAAATACCTGAACAGCTGAGCCGTGGCGGCACACAGGTATGTGGCGTATCAGAGGAGAAACGAGCAGTTCACATTTGTCTTTCTGGCAGTAACGGCCCACAAACCTCACCGCACTTTAGGGACTGTTCTTTACTTATGAAGGGACTGTTCTTTACTTGTCAGGGGAGGAGGGTGGCTGGTTGATTTTTATTTTATTTATTTATTTTATTTTGATCCCCCCTATGTTAATCACTTATTGATGCTGTTTTTGAAGTATGAATAAGTCAATAAGTAATTTATTCCATTGAAATATCATTGATGTATTATAGAAAAGTGATTTATCTTTTTATAAATGACAAAAGGCACATCTGCCTCATTTTTGCTGTGGTATCGTGATACTACTCAGAACCGTGATACTTTCACTGGTATCGTACCGTGGGTCCCAATTTTGGTACCGTGACAACACTAATCTGGAGAGAGTATGAGAGTGGGAGAGACTGTGTGGATGTGTGTGGAGAGAGTGGGAGAGGGAGAGACTGTGGGTGTGGAGGGGGGATGGAGAAAGACAGTATGAGAGGGAGAGACTGTGTTTGTGTGTATCTCTATTCATGGTTATTCATTTGTGTGTGAGATAAATAAATCTGGCTTTGAAAATTGGAAACGTATGGATTTTGATTTTATGTCATTTCGTGTTTGTGTGAGAGAGGGAGTGCGTTTGTAAGCACATGTGTATGATGTGGCTCTTTGTACCACCACTGTAATTTTTGTGGCTCTTGGTCTCTGACTGGTTGGCCACCCCTGACCTATAGGGTGACAATGACCACATTTATGGGAGATACGCCCGATTTAAATATATACTATACTATATATAGTAGTTTTTTTTTTAAGGATAAAAAGTATAAAAATTTGAATACAAACGTAAATGTCCTTCCAGAGAGTATGCAGAGGTAGTAGTTGTAGTCAATCCATTAATGAAGAAATAATTACTTTGTGAACTGTTTTAATTTTGAATCTTTCATTTTGATCACATTATCAAATTACCACCCAGAGGCTTTTAATTTGAAAATCCAGCTTTGTCTGCCCTGTAAACAAAAATAATGTTGTTTTTCAAAGTTCAGCCTTATCCAGCCAACCTGTAAACTCTTGTTACCATCTGGGGTTTTTATTTTAATGTAGCCAAAACCAGAGCCATCAATGTGAGCTACTGTTACCTTGTTGCAAGTTTGTTGTTGTTTTTTTCTAGGATGGCAAAGGCTTGACCCATCCTACTCTGCCTTACTCTGCCTCTGATTGGTTTAACTTACTGTCATATTTTTACCTGAATCTAACCAGTCTTACTCCTGATGCCCAAACCTAACCAACCCAACTAACAAACAAGGCAACTAGTACCAGCAAATCTTAGGGATAATCGGGTCATGCCCTTACCTTCCTTGGAAAAAGAGAAGCTAAGAGATGAAAGACATTGAAAAGCTGGAAGCTTAGCTGTGGTACTGTGAAAGTTGAGATGAAATGTTAAAAGGGCTGAAAGAAGAAATGCTTTGTTTTAATATAACTTATATTATAAGAATGAATGAAAAAATCAGAATCAGCTTTGAGTTTGAACGATGCTGCGCTTTAGCCAATCACAATTGAGGGGGCGGAGCCGAGACGTGCAGGTGTCCCCAGGAAATGTGTACCTACAGAAACAGCAAGCTCCGCGTCCATGGCGATCGCTCCACCCAAAATGCCGTCGCGTCAACGTGAAAAAAGTATTTTTTCCAGCGGATGTCTTAGTTACAACATGATTGAGCTAACTGGAGTAATTTCATGTCGTATCCGACAACAGGAGGCTTTTAATAGATGACGTCCTGATGTTAGCTTTGCTGCTGCTGTTAGCTGTCCCTGTCAGCTG
>NC_065524.1:5493312-5499513 GCF_006386435.1 Epinephelus moara
ATATATATATATATATATATATATATATATAGCTAAACTCTGCTGGTTTTCTACCTGGAAGTATTTGTAAACAACAAGGCGATTCCCTGGGGGCACCGCCGGAAGTGAAGGGGTTGAGCGATCCCTGAGGCCCCTGCACTTCCATTAGTCAAAAAACTACGGGCAGTGCCTCCAGAGGTAAAAAAAAATCCTTTTTTTTTTTTTTACCGATGGATTTCCAGATTGGACAGTGACAGACGGACAGATAGAGAGTGAGTCAGTCAGTCATACAGACGGATGCACCAATCAGATACAGGCAGAAAGTGATGGAGGTCTCATCAGCCAATCACACTCTGCTGTATGTCTGCATAGAGACAGATCACCAGGTAAGATCATTATTAAGTCTATCAATGATCAAAACCAGTACTTGCATAGTTAAGTTTAACCTCCACAGTTTGTCTGGCAAAATTAGCAACTGTGCATCAGAGTAGGAGACATCAGAGTTTATTGGACACACACTAAGCAACGCAATACACACCTATTATAAACTCATACAACAGCATAGAATATAAACTGTGATAACCTAAAAACTGTAAAATGATACAAAAAAGCTGACGACTACTTTGATATCGCAAAGTCTTGTTACCTGTTTAAAGTTTATATGAAGTCTATCAGCCTGTCCAGGGTGTACCCTGCCTCTCGCCCAGTGTCAGCTGGGGTAGGCTCCAGCCCCCCCACGACCCCTAACAAGACAACACGGAAGTGGCAGGCGTTCGTAGTGTATGTTCGACAGAAACTCTCCCATAAACTGAGTTTTACATAGTTTTAAGCCACTTTTTTACTAAACACTTTTTGGAGCCTGGTTGTTTTTAAAAACACCCTTTAACTGAATAGAGAATTTTAGCGATCGGACGTGGGGATTGCAAGTTATCAGAGAGAAAAGCTGAGCACACGCTTAGGTAGCCATGAGTCCACTTACCTCACCATCGGGCTGTGTAAGCTGCATCGATTTCAGCAAGAAGGTCGCTGAGTTGGAGCAAAGAATCTCAATGCTCTACAAAATTCAGGAGGCTGAAAGACACTTGGATACTATCTTCTTCGGCCCTGCACAAGTCTCCACCACCACTACTGAAGAACTGGCTACCACTGCTCCCTACCCTGCCGGTGCTGCTATTTCTTCGGCTACAGTTCCTATTCTGCCTGCTGTCGCCACTCCAGCTGCTGATTCTGTTCCCACTCAGGTCACCGTCCCTGAGGAACCCTCCAGCTCGGGGCTAAACCCAAAGCCCCGTTCAGCTCTACTCCATCACATCCACATCATCAGCCTTGGGTTGTGGTCGGCAGCCGTAAAAAGAAGGTGGGGGGGCTCTCCTTTCCCTCTTTTCATACTCTGGCAAACCAAGATATCAAGCTGACGAATCGATATGGTATTCTCGATTCAAATGAATATCTTCCATTAACCAGGAACCCGGAGCCTCTTCCACCTCCCATGACGAAACCTCAGTTTTGGTCTACAGTGAACTTCACTGCACGTCTGCTGCGCAGTGGGAATCAAGCTGCAGCTCCGTCTCCATCCTGACGTGTCTCCGCTGGACTGGAGGTGCTGGACAAGCCGGAAAAAACTTTCTTTTCAGTTTACCAGGATCCTGAGCCTGGTCACCTTCGACCACCTGCCCTTCCAGAAACAGGTGATGGCCAGAGGCTTGCTGCAGTTCCATCTTGCCACCGCAACTTGAGATCAGTAACCCTCAGGGCTACTACCTGCCCCCACAGCCTTCATCAGCCGGTGCGGAGTCCTCCATCAACACTTGTTATTGGTGACTCCATAATCAGAAATGTGAGAGTCCACAGAGCTCATACCCTCTCTTTCCCAGGCGCCATGGTACGAGACATTGCTGATAAAGTCCCGGACATAATAAAATCTTACCTTGACATTAACAGGATCGTTATACACGTTGGAACAAATGACATTCATAAACAGCAGTCCGAACTGTTAAAACAAGACTTTATCAATCTGTTTACTGTCCTCAAACAGTCCCGCAGTACAGTTTACATCTCCGGACCCATGCCCACTCTCGGCCGTGGATTGGGGAGGTTCAGTAGGTTGCTTAGCGTAAATACGTGGCTGTCCACTGCGTGTGACCCTAACGATGTGCATTTCATTGACAATTTCAGTCTCTTCTGGGAATGTGGTATCTTGTCAGTGCAGATGGTCTCCACCTGAACAAAGCTGGTACACAAGCGCTTTCTGACAATCTGGCATACAGCCTCTGCCATCCACGTGTCCCCACGCCCACCTGCCTATTACATCATCACAATGGTAAACATCGGCACAGAGCTGACCGATCCATCAGTGTTTGATGTTCCCCCGGTCCTGGTCCCTACCACAATGGTTCCACCATGTACACAGATGCACTTTCTGTGCTGTTTTTATTTTGTTGATATTTATGTGCACCAATGGGGCCCCATGTCATGCAGTAGGTGCCCTTTTTTTATTTTCACCCCTGCCCTTCAAACATCCTGAGTCCGTCACTGAGAGGGAGAGACAAGCTGTGAGAGCAGGCAGATTGAGATGGCTTTAAAATGTGTCAAACTCCTCCCTTTAATTCCCAAACCGTGGGTCCAGTCGTCAATCTGAGCATACCAGCAGAGAGATACACTCGTCCTGAATGCAGACACATAGTTTTTATGTTTGTGCAGTCAAAAATGCGATCTTGGTTGCAAGTTTAAGATGTCTAGCTCACAGCTGACAATTTCTCCACATTTGCTCATGTTAATTTCAGAGGCACTAGCTCACTTCCTATTGTATTTCCAAACCGTTCGAATAATGACAGTTATTCAGAGGATCTGTTCAGCAGGACTTGGCCTGTCATGTGTGCGTGTTTTAAGCCGATATGATAAATGGTGTAGGAGGAAATATTTTTTGAAAAAGAGAATTTTTGAAAAACGACATGTTACTTTGAAAGGGCAAATAGCTCACTTCCTGTTGGATTTACTGTAGGTCAGGGGTGTCAGTGCGTGATTTATAGGTCTTGATGAGAAGAATGAGCCACTTTTGGTTTGATCTTTCTACAACATTCCTACGGGCAGCAGTGGCCATTTTAGTGTGTCTAGGTGGCACGAAGATCGTCAGGAGGTTTTGTGGCACGTCACCTTGAAGAGGCCATAAAATCCAAACTGTTCAAGTAATGACAAAGTTATACAGAATATCTGTTCAGCAGGAGTTGGCCTGGCATGTGTGCGTGTTTGAAGCCGATACGATAAACGGTGAAGCCGATACAATAAATGGTCTAGGAGAAGATATTTTTGGAAAAAAGAGCATTTTTGAGGCAAAATCTTACTTTGAACGGGCAAATAGCTCACTTCCTGTTGGGTTTAGGTCAGGGTTGTCAGCACGTGATTTGTAGATCTCGATGACATGAACAAGCCAGTTTTGGTTTGATCTTTCTACGACATTCCTACAGGCTGCAGCGGCCATTTTAGTGTGCCTAGGTGGCGCTAGAGAGCCCATTTTGGCACTTTGGGGGTTATTTTTTTCATTTTATCAATTTTTTTTGTTTTTGAGCATGTTTAGGGGGTCAAATTTGGGTTTTAGGAGACGGCAGGAGAAAGAATAGAGAATAATAAACGCACCGGCCGAGGTCCCTAATTATTACTTAACCTCTATCTCCAGTTCTTGGTCCAATCCATCAAAATTCTGGGAAGTAGTTAACTCAACTAAAAATAATGTTTCCTCTCTACCCACTCATGTCAATTCCAGAAATATTACACTGACAGAAGATGAAGACATATGTACAGCGTTCAACAGACATTTTGTTGTAGCCGGTCACCTGTTTGAAGATAAAAGTATGACATTGCCTAATTCTAGAAATACATTTATTAACAAAGATGATTATGTACATACAGTAGACTATGCCACTCAATTTGCCCTCCACCCCTTTTCTCCTACTATAGTCACTGAGGCTCTTCAAGCCATTGATTCAAGAAAAGCAACTGGAGAGGACAATTTGGCCCCCTTTCTCATCAAGCTTGCAGCTCCCATAATTTCAGAGTATATTGCACATATTTTTAAGTTAACTATTTCAACTGGTATAATACCTAAAGTATGGAAGTCGGCTCATGTTTTACCTTTGCACAAAGGAGGAGAAAAAAGTAACCTAAACAACTACCGTCCAATTTCAAAACTGTCTTGTCTGTCTAAAATCCTAGAAACATTAGTAAATAATCAACTCAAGTCATTGAGTCAAGTCATTTTTAGCTCGATATGCTGTATTATCCTCCCACCAATCTGACTTCAGATGAAATCATAGCACTCTTTCTGCTGCTTCCTTAATTTTGAATGGCATTGTGTCAGCTGTAGATAACAGAAAGCACTGTGTCGCTCTTTTTATTGATTTATCTAAAGCCTCTGATACAGTTGATCATTCTCTCCTCCTAAAAAGACTATCAAATATTGGATTTGATCCACAAGCCATTAAATGGTTCGCAAATTACCTCTCTGGCAGACAGCAGTGTGTAAAAGAAACACTAACACAATTTATTGTGTTAGTGTTAACCGGACTTTTAAAATACATGTAAACATGCCGCACGTTTCCATGGCGATAGCGGAGATTGTGCTGGTCCCAATCCTGTACTGGAAGCAGAGAGACCGGAATGTTTCTCCTGGATCAAAAAACAAATGAAAAGGACTATTGCACATACAGCAACAGAGGCCATTGCTTTATTTTTACTTCCAAGCAATTTAAATAACCCACCAGTAGCCAGATAGCGCAGGGTCAAGGACAGACGTTCTCTAGGGAATATGGCAAGCCTAAATCTGGTGTCTTTCCTTGCGACGTACCGCTCTACCAGCCCCAGCAAGAAATCAAAGTCCTCCACTGTCATCCCTAGAATTTCCCGAAAACCTGTTAGATCATTTAGCTATGAAAGGTACAATAATCTGAGTACATGCATAGACTATATGGACAGTACAGTGCACGCTAATAGGCTAGCGGCACAGTGGCAACCGAGTTTCATTCATAGAACTCACCTCCAACTCTCTCTGCAGAATTGACAACCCCTCGCAATCTGCGTGCAGCAAACCATTCCTTCACCCAAATCTTTTTCTTCTTTTCCTTTTTCTTCTCAGCGCAGAGCAGGGTGCAAACTATCTGCAGAGCTCCAAGCTGTCGGACATCCATGTTGACAAGTAAAGTTTAGCGCCGGGGAACTTCATAATATCCTGTTTTGTTCACGCGTGACAAAACGTAGTTTGGTGACGTCACCGCGTTATCTGGGGCTCTGTCGGCGAGGGCTCGGTGGAGAAATCTTGTGGTGTGCACACACAGGCGCAGTTGGTGTGACTCCCAATGACAGAAACACACGTCACCAGGTATGAACACTCAAAAGATTATGATAGTCTCCGCGAGTCAAGATTGAGTCAACTCACCTTTAGACCCACTTGGCCAAACTATTCTACATTGGTTTGGGGTGTCTGGGTCCAGTAATGTGAAAGCTATTGAAGAAAATAGACTTTTCCCATAGGAAACCAATGGAGTTTTTTGAAAAATTTGTATAAAATAGAAAGTGCATGAAATCCATTTAAGATGAGGTGTGCCTTATTAGACCTCCTTGGCCAAACCATTCGACATTGGTGTGGGGTTGCCCATTGTTTTCTGCCAGTGAGAGGGAGGTGGAAATGTGTGAGAGTTGACAGCTCTGACTTTCAAAAAAGGAAACAAATTTGTTGCTCATTTCTCTCATTTCAGGGACTCTTCTTATTTTTTCTTTCATATATTACTATTGTCCTTAATGTCCTTAAATAAAGCTACAGTAATTTAACAGGCAGTATTTCTTATCCGATTACTCAATTAATAGCCAGAATAATCGATGGAATACTCAATTACTAAAATAATCAATAGCTGGAACCCGTAGTGCTTTCTAGGAAAAAGATTAAGTCAAAAAAGTGTCAAAGTGATGTTTTGAGTAACTTAATAGACTTACAGAACATTTACGTACATTAGTCCACCTTCTTTGTCTCTATCTATCAATCAATCAATCAATTTTATTTATAAAGCCCAATACCACGAATCACAATTTGCCTCACAGGGCTTTACAGCATACAACATCCCTCTGTCCTTAGGACCCTCACAGCAGATAAGGAAATACTCCCCAAAAAAAACGGTAGAAACCTCAGGAAGAGCAACTGAGGAGGGATCCCTCTTCCAGGACGGACAGACGTGC
>NC_065524.1:5500150-5508097 GCF_006386435.1 Epinephelus moara
GTTTCTTAGTTCCTGTTAGTACACGTGCTGCTGCATTCTGAATTAGCTGGAGAGTTTTTAAGGACTTACTAGAGCTACCTGATAATAGAGAGTTACAGTAATCCAGCCTTGAGGTAACAAAAGCGTGGACCAATTTTTCTGCATCTTTTCAGGTCAGGATAGGCCTAATTTACGAAATATTACGCAGATGAAAAAATTCAGTCCGTGAGGTTTGTTTTAAATGAGAATTAAAAGACAAATCTTGATCAAATATTACCCCGAGGTTTCTTACGGTAGTGCTAGAGGCCAGATCTCTATCTCTGTCACTTTCTCTCCTTCCCAAGCAAATACACACACACTCACCTAGGAAAGCACTGTTTTGTGCTCTCATTGGCTGTAGCTCACCACAGGTTTTTGACAGGTCCAGATATTAATCACCTATCTGGATGCCATATTAAGAATTTTTCTATCACTTTAGCTTGTCATCACACAACCCTTTCCTTTGGCACTATATTTTCTCATCCTCTCCTTGCATCAGTGTGCGGCTGACAGCGGCGCGGGCCTGTGATTGCATTGGCCTGGCCTGCCTTTTTGGAAAAAAATGACAGGCGGGCCAGTAGGCCAATCACAGGCCAGCGCTTCAGGAATAGTCCCGGTCCTCCCTATATGCAGTCCGGGCCTGCATGGGGATGGCAAAGGAGAAATGGTACCGACACAAAAAGGATGAAATTGCAAAAGGTATGTAGACCTAGCTGTAATGTTTTAGCTTGACTTGTCGTAACTGATAAGCTAGTGAACGTGGGTGTCTGCGTCTTTTTTTTTTTTTTTTGCAAAAGTCTCAGTTTCTGCCCATCCATCCATCTACCCATCCATCCATTTTCAGTCACTTATGTGGGCTGGGTTGCGGGGGCAGCAGGCCAAGCAAAGCTTGAGGCAGTAAACACCATAGACCATAGATACAGACCATAGACTGTATATAAAGATAGACGACTTGACAGCTCCTCAAAAGTAAAACCAATACATCATGATTGCCCCCTGGTGGCTGGCTGCAGTACAGGCCATAAACACTGTTAATGGATGAGACATGAGCCAAACTGAAAACTCATAGTACATATCGAATAATTTCGATATGTACTATGAGATAGTTTCTGTCATTCAAGGTAGTTTTTATCATGCTGCTGTTCGTTCAAGTGTTTGTGTGTGAGCAATCGGTGGGCTCACATTCATTGGTGCTGCTCATGACTGGTCGGATGTACCTATGGGTGGCAAACTTGATAACGCAGAGCAAGGGCAGAAATTCCATTTCATTGTTGGGGGGACAATAAACAGAAATATTTCTCAAGAGCAGTTTTTCGGGCAACAAAGTTGCATTCAAATTTACTGTTGTAACACTATATGTGGAACCCGCATGGTCAAATGTTTTTAATAATTATATTAAAAGTAATAACAATGCATCCATTATCAATACAGTAGCCCCTATATGAAGGTTTTTAATATGTTCAACCTGCATTACCAAGAATGTAAGTGGCAATATACATTAAATATGGGTGTCATTTTTCTTATTAAAAAGACTGACAATCACAGTGAAGATAGTTTCAGTTTGAATTTATCTTGTTATCATATATTTATGTGGTCATTCAATAAGTGTTACTCATTTTATCTCTGCTACAATGCTTCACATGAATATACATCTCTAAATAAATGCAAGTTTATGGGCAGAATAAATCCTTCAATGAACAACCCCACTAAATCACACAAAAATATTTTACACAAAACGTGTTTATTGTGGCTTCTCTCAAAGCAAGTTGAGTAATTATGCCTTTAAATGTAGGACAACTTAAATATGTTGTTTGTATGACTGCTACATTCACACTGAAGATTCAATGGCGAGGTAATGAAGTGAACAAAACGCTGTCTGGTTACAACTGGTAATGTGTTTTATCCTGTTGAAAAGTATAAGTAAATAAAAGTGTCCGACATGTCTCTTGTTTTAAGTGAACTTTTGCAACTTGAGCTCAGTGTCCTCTACTCTGACACACTCACTGATCCACAGCCAGTACTGCCTAGTGCTGCTGTGTACCGATGTATACAGACACGGACCAAACCATTGTGAGGCAGATGAGGGGGGAGGATGCAATCTTTTTAAAGTTATAAATGCATCACGTTGCGTATAATTGGCACAAGCGCTTTAATTTTTTTTTTATTATTATATAGTTTCAAATTGTATCATTTCCTCAAATGATATATTGGGGGGGATAATTCCCCGTTTTTCCAAAGAAGGGGGGGGGGGGGGACCCCGTCCCCCCCAGGATTTCCACCTATGCCACAGAGATCACTACCAGGCAAACTAGGGCTGCGTCCGAAAGGCCAAGTAGTATGGATTGTAGTAGACCAAATTAGTATGTAGTATGTCCGAAACCGTAATAGGGAGGAGTAGTATGCTACCAC
Organism: Epinephelus moara; assembly: GCF_006386435.1. Lineage (NCBI taxonomy): Eukaryota > Metazoa > Chordata > Actinopteri > Perciformes > Serranidae > Epinephelus > Epinephelus moara. The sequence goes on from NC_065524.1 coordinate 5,502,578, forward strand.
CCCTACTAAACACGCCTACATTGTAGTATGATCGCAGAGCATACTGCAGGGCTACTACTTACCCAAAATGCACCGCGGGCTTCTTCTTCGTCGTCTTCTTCATCGTAGACGTTGCACGGCATGTTACCGACCTCAGGGGGCCCACAGAGACTGCTTAGGCATAGCGCCCAGAATTTAGTGTCAGGCAGTCATGATACCCTACAAATTAGCGCCCAGTGAATGATATTGCATCATTAACGTAAAGTTCCGTGGGTTAGATTTAAGCAATTAAGTAACTTAAGTTAGGTTAGGTTAGAAAAAGAAAAATTGTGATGATGTACCTTAAAATGACTCACCCAAAGTTCACACGGTTCCAAACATATCCTGAGGAAGGTCTCAAGGGAAACTGTGTTTTTTGACCCATCCATCACCCCAATGTGCCATTGAACTGGACCACTCCAGCCTGCCTTCTTTACTACTGTCAACACCTTGGTCGCATGATCACAGCCTTCCAAAATACTTAGTTATGCACAAATTACTGGCTCATTATTACCTGGCTATATATGAATTTCATTACTTTCATAGAAAAACATACAATGTTTGAAAACTGCTTGACATGTGGCACCTATTCACCTCAATGTCACATTTATTCATTTAACTTCATTCATAAGCCCCTGGACTTTAACAGCTCATATGCATTTCATTTAGAGCACTGTGAACAGTTTCAGCAAATATGACTTAAGCTATTTTTTAAAATAAATTTTACCAACTGTAGCTTTAAGAAATTTTTCTGCTCATTTTCAAAACTTTCTCTTCTCTCTAAGATTTCTAGAATAAAGTTATAACATTTAGATTACAGGCATGAAGCGAAGCCACAGAAAAAAGACATAGCGAACATATGCTCCAAAATAACCGACCTGTTTGGCCGCAGCGTTGGTTGACGGGCTGAGGCTGCTGGTGTTGCTAACGACGGAGATGGAGCTGGAGACGACAGTGCCATTATAGCAGGTGTATTAATGTTAGCTAACGTTCGTGAGTGTAATGTGCAAGTTTGGCTTTGGCAAATTGCATATTTCTTCTAGCTGTCCGTTTCAAGAGGCCAACTAGCCTACTAGGTATTGCATTAAGTCATTATGATTTAAACCTTTACTAAAAGAAAATATGTGCTTGCTTTTTTCCTGTGGATGCATGTAATTAACGTTGGGTGGTGCTCCCAGTCCCAAGGACAATGAAGCTGAGGGACAGACTAACCCCAGTCGTGATGAGGAGGAGGATGAGACCAGAAATATGACAGGTGCAATGTGAAGGCATAGCCTACTATGCATTACATTTTAGGCAGAGGAAAACTTTTTTAGTAGTATTAAGTGGGATTTTTTTGTAATAATAAGTTGACTAAAAGTTGACTATAGGGCCTATTGGTCAATTTATGCCTCCTTAGTTCATGGCTGTGAGCCATGGAGATATAAATTGGGCTTATGTAATACAAGGAGCCATGGAGATATAAATTGGGCTTATGTAATACAAGAGCAGGGCTGGGCAGGACAGGGCAGACAGTTATATTGTGCATAAAATTAGATGCATTAGGATAGAGTCATATGCTCTTATTTTAAGATAAATAATAAGCACATCGCCATTTGTGGCCAATTCATTATTGTATTTATTTTAGAGTCTGGAATTAAACAGTAACTGCTGATTTTCTTATGCAGTTGATTCTGAATTAAACAGTAACTGCTGATTTTCTTATGCAGTTGATTCTGAGGACAGCGTTTGTGTTGTGTGTATGAGCATATAGGTATGAGGAGTAGTATGCTACCACCCCTACTAAACACGCCTACATTCTAGTATGATCGCAGAGCATACTGCAGGGCTACTACTTACCCAAAATGCACCGCGGGCTTCTTCTTCGTCGTCTTCTTCATCGTAGACGTAGAAACGTGTGGGTCGGTGTGTGGGCCTGTGTGTGGGCCGGTGTGTGGGCTGGTGCGCCTGAATGTCCCAGGCTGAATTTGTGTCCCAGTCCGCCCCTGGTCTCGTCTGTTATACAACATATGTGAACATGTAAAGATACTTAATTTGCACTTAATTATACATTCATACTTTTGTTTTTGTGCAATCTTGTAATTCTGCATGTGACCACCACTAGAGTAAATCTAAAAGAAATCAGATATGAACATTTGGAGGCTCATTTTTCCACCAAAAAACACAATCGAGGAGCATAACCCTGGGACCCCCTAGCAGGTGCCGGGTCTCGTATCCTTCTCACCTTTTTCACCCCTGACCCATTTTCATGCCTGAGATTAAAATGTCATTATATTATGAGACTCAATTGAATGAGAATAAAGTTGTAATTTAATGGCAATAAAGTCACACTATTTCCAGAAAAAATACACCTGTCCTACGGTCTGCTGTTCATTACATTATTCAAACTGTCAGACGGACACATGACCTCATTGGGAAAAGTTTTGGGAAAATGCTGTTTGTTCCTTTTCATCAGAGGTGGATATGGAAGCTAACTGAAAAAAAACCCACTTCTGATGGGGCATAAATCTCTTCTTTGTGTGGCTTAATTTTCCACACAAATTTTGCCTTCACCTCCAACAGTGCAGCTCAAAGCTGCTTCCCTCAGCAGCATCCTGGCATACTGAGACAGTTCCAAACAGAGAAAATGTGTGAAAAAGTGAGGTAGAAGCAGAGACGTTGACAACAGGACTTTGCTAAAACCGGTCAGAGTAGAGACACCAGAAGAAAGTCCAGACTTTTTAGAAATCAAAATAACTGGTGTCTTCCAAAAACATTGATTAGACTGTGAAGGACAACTACAGCATGTTTTGCCTGGGCCTGAGTGTTCTGCTGTAAGGCTAGCACGAATGGGAGAGAGGACCTCCTGTGATGGGGTGGGGGAGTCCTTCTGTGTGAAGTTTGCGTGTTCTTGCCTTGTTTGCATGGGTGTTCTCCAGGTACTCCGGCTTCTTCCCACAATCCAAAGACACGCAGGTTAATTGATAACTCTAAATTGCCCATAGGTGTGAATGTGAGTGGGAATGGTTGTCTGCTTCCATGCGTCAGCCCTGTGATAGTCTGACAATCTGTCCAGGGTGTACCCTGCCTCTCACCCAATGTCAGCTGGGATAGGCTCCAGCGCCCCCATAATACGTAACAGGATAAGCAGTTACAGAAAATGAATGAATGAATGTTTGAAGAACATGATCATTTTGAGGGTTGGAATGTAGCTTACGAAAAAGAAATTGAGAAGAAAAGGGAGAAATGGCACAAGGAGTTAACACCAGAAAAATTAAATAAAATAGAAGAGGAAAAAGATGAGATCAACACAAACACAAACAAAAAATAAACAGACTAGGCAGTGAAGACACTGTATTGCACAAATACAGCTGGACTTCAACTTTGAAAACTACAACGCCAATACTCTGAACAAGACCCTGTGCTGCTGTGCAGTCCACCAAGGCAGGAGTGGAGTGCAAGTGTTGCTGTCTGAGGGCAGGTATTAACCATCATTTAACTGAATTCAGTGTCATAACTGTCATCAGATTTATGACCAGCAAGGTGGTGTTAAAAGCCATACTTAAATGTTATAGAAAAAGCAGTAAAGCTACTAGCGCCCCCCAAAACACCCCTTGACTTGGACAAAAAAGTCTTGATTGACATCCAACTATGTTTGGCTTGTGTGGCAAGGAGGATAACCAGGAGCTATCTATGGCATTGTTAATACTCCAGTGAGTTGATAATGGGGTCAGATAGAAGTCTGGTGCACAATCCACAAACTAAGAATCACAAAGACCCGAAATATGCAGACAAGGAAAGTGGTTTAATGTTTGCCAGGCCTGGGGATCCTTATGTTTGGTTAAAAGTTTTAAGAAATATATTTCCATATGTCCATCAGATTCCAAATCGTTGTACCTCCACTTTAAATGCATCGTAACCTCCAGTGTGTACAGCCAGGAGCTGATGGGTGTCTACTATGTGCTGAAAAAGATCTGCGGAGAGGTACTGTATAATAAAGACATGACAGTCTAATAATTTTGTATGAGGCTAAATAGTCGGCTATTGTTTCCCTACATCCCCAAAATATAATAAATATTATTTTAGCTTTCAGGTGGATCTTAAGGGGATCTTCACCTAGCTCTGAAGCACTGCTATAGGCTATAGGTCAGCTCTCGACGCTGACCTGGAGAGCTGTCAGATAATGTCTGTGACAAGCCCTTGATGCAAGGGTAGTCTTCTGGCTTACTGTTAACTAACTGTTAGCAAGGGCTGCAAGTGGTTGCTAGCAAGCGCAGCCAGGCCCAAGACCAGAGACCCAGTGGCCCGCTTGACAGATGGCAAGACAGACTGAATGAGGAACAGCATCAGGCACTGACAAACATTTTTCTGTTGGCCTTTCACAAAGCGAAACATGCACGTCCTATGCGTTCATATGAGGAGGATATTCCGCTTCTCGAGAGGCCTGGAGTTAACATTGGTACCGCTTATCATTCACGAGAAGGGGGAGCCCGTATCATGCAGAGCATTGCACAGGCAATAAGTTCAGACTTGACTGAGAAACTGAAAGCAGCTGAATTTTGGGGTGTGCTCTTTGATGGATCCGAATATATAACAAAACCGGAGCAGGAAATTGTGTACATTGTTTCTGTGTCCAGCAAAGGAGAATACAGCTCAGACTTCCTTGGATTAATTAATCTGGGGGCCAACCGAACAGCACAGGACATAGTGGATGGACTTGTGCAACTGTTCCATGCTTGTGGTTTAGCGGAGTGGAAGACGAAGTTGGTCTCAGTATGCAGTGACGGAGCCGCTGTCAACGTTGGATTTTACAACGGGGTCGTTCCCAAATTACGTCAGATGGTTGACATCGGGGATTCCCTTGTGCATATTCTGTGCACCGCCCACAACCTGGAGAACTGCGCCAAGTCAGCTGATCGCACGGTCCCATACTGTGAGTTATTTAATCAATCCATTGTCAAGTTGCTAAGCTTTTACTTACAAAAAGGGGGTGCAAAACGAATAGCATGACTAAAGAAGATCTGTAAGGAGAAAGGCATTGCTTTTGTCAAACTAGGAAAGTTTCACAACATCAGATGGTCTGCATGGAGACAGGAGACTCTGTTGAAAATATGGAGAATGTTACTAGCCATTCAGATTCAAGTGGCAACAGTGACGGTAACCTAAAACATATCTGCACAGAGCGTTTTCATTGTTTCCTAGCCAACATGCTTGATATTGGGAACATTTTACGGTTCACCTCCCTCAGGTTCCAGCAAGATAGTCTCACTATTGGTGAATGCAAAGATGAGCTCATGGTTGCTATTTGAGAGACCAAAAAAGTTATGTGCACCCCTATATGTATATACAGTGGTGTGAAAAAGTGTTTGCCCCCTTCCTGATTTCTTACTTTTTTGCATGTTTTCCGCACTTAAATGTTTCAGATCATCAAACAAATTTAAACATTAGTCAAAGATAACACAAGTAAACACAAAAATGCAGTTTTTAAATGAAGGGTTTTATTAATGAGGAAGAAAAAATCCA
>NC_065524.1:5509037-5514175 GCF_006386435.1 Epinephelus moara
CTTGTGTTATCTTTGACTAATGTTTAAATTTGTTTGATGACCTGAAACATTTAAGTGTGGAAAACATGCAAAAAAGTAAGAAATCAGGAAGGGGGCAAACACTTTTTCACACCACTGTATATATATATATATATATATATATATATATATATATATAACATCATGGGTAAAAATAAACAACATACGGGTTGGCAGTGGGTGAGAACAAAAATATATTTTTTAATTTTCCAAATAAAACAAATGAAAAAGATGTGCAGTGTATGTGTAATATTTTGATATCAAATCACTATTACCAAGGTGCAATTCCTTTTATTTTGAAAGTCAGTGACACAAGTTGAACCTTTGACCCCATCGCCACAATTATCACCGACGTAGAGGACTCCAGCCTTGAAACTTTGCAGCCCAAGGATGAAGTGGCAACCTACATTGGGTTCAAAACACCCAAAGAGGATGCTTTTGAGTTTTTTGGTGGTGGAATGAGCACACTAAAATGTTTCCTAACCTGGCAGTGATTGAGCACAATGTTTTCATCATCCCGGCATCTAGCACAGCCAGTGAAAGAGACTTTTCTTTCACTGGATTTTTAATTCAAGAACAGAGAGCCTAGCTTAATGTGAGTGACTGTAGCCTATGTGTGTTTAATAATGGGTAACGGGTCAGTTCTGGTACTGAGCTTTACGGGTATGGGCAGGTGCGGGTTTTAAAGAATGGACCAGTGCCAGGAATTTTGGTCCCCATGAAAAAAAATCACATTGGGCTCCCCCTGCGCAGCTGTTGTCACCACATCTCTAGGACCTAACTGACCCATTAAAAGCTTTACATAACTCTAACTTTGAAGGCTTGCAACTGTCTTGCTTCTTGTAGTTCAATACTACCAGTACAATATTTACTGCTAGTGAGCTGTACATGCAACAGTCTGCATACAGTATACAATTCACTATTTGATGCAAGATTAAAAGCCGCCATAAAAAATGTGCTAAAGGCCATCTTTTACTGTAAAAATGGAAAATTCTCTTAACATTAATGAAAGACTTAATAAAATAAAATAACTTAAATATACATTAACTTTTCAATCAAAATAAATTAAGATCACATTTACACATTTACATTGACCCAAATTACCTACAGTTCTGTATCATCACCACTAGATTACATACATTAGATAAATGTTTTTATTTTTTTGTTGGGTTTTGTATGTGTGTGTGTGTGTGTGTGTGTGTGTGTGTGTGTGTGCGCGCGCAAGCTGCTCAAATAAATTGCCCTTCATGAGGGAATAATAAAGTTTGTATCTATAGATGTCATTTAACGGCCATAATTCAATCTAAATGAAAGCATCTAACTGGATTATCTTAATATTGCCTGTAACTTTAATACAGGCTGAGTCAGGCTACTTCATGTTTCCAACTGTCCAGCATCCAGTACAGACAGTTGTAGGCTGTTTTTGTTTCATAATAATCATTATGTGGAAAAATAATTTGAATTTCTGTCATTAAAAAATATTTCACTTTCTTTTTTGTAATGGTAAAAAAGAGCAAGAGAGAGAGAAATTGCCACAGACTCCCTGCAATGATGCTAACTGGCATGTCATTCAACACAATGTTGCTCACCTTCTTCATTGGGATGGGGTAAAGTTATGGGGAGACAGGGCTGCTGCTTCTGACTCATCTCTTGTTGAGTCTGGTAAAAGGGGCAGGGACAACTGATTTAATATGAATATCTTACTAAACATTTACCTGCACTGATTAAATGTAGGTTAAAAAGGAGTGAAATGTATAGGCTAACACTAATCTGTAGCTAGCTTATTTCACTATAGACATTAAGCTAACAGGTTAATTTCTACCACTCACAGACTATAGGCTACCCACCTTTCTTGGAGAAAAACTGGGTCACATATTGACACCCTTTCTTTTGTCTCTCCTCTCTCCCCTTTCTCTCTTTCCTTTTTTGAAAACCGGATTTTCTTTTAGTACTAGGTTGCATGATGATGACTGTAGCGTTCCAGCGCAACTGCTGACTGCTACAAGGCACCGTCACCCAATGCGCTAAAACAGGACCAAACCATTTCATGCCGATACAGGGGGGTAATCAGTCAGTATGGATGTTTACTTTTTGGTCAATGGGGATATTTAACTTTTACTGTCAAAAACAAGTAAAAACAAAGAGATCATTAATTTTATTACTATATTTGAAAAAAAAAATCTTAATGATGATGGTTTAATAATTTTATATTAATTTTTACCTATTTTTGGGGCCCCTGTCAGTCAGGGGCCCTTGGAATCGTCCTAACTTTTCTCCCCTATATGGCGCCACTGAGTGCAGGACTCTGGCTTGAGTTCAGGCCTCCATGGTGGCCATAATTCCTGATATTGGACACCTTGTTGGGCACTATTCCTTTCATAAAAGTTGTTTTATTTCTGATGAAAATCATTAAGACACAAATAACAACTGCAGTGTCTGAGGTACGTACAGTCTTGCCTCCAGCACCCCTCTCCTTAACCAGAGTATTTCCAGTAGGTGAGAACCCATCTGACACAGAAAATCTGTTGCATGCTACATGTGTTAAAGGGCAACTCTTCATGCCCGAACCTGATTCTGATATCCCACTCAGATACTCTCATGCTGAAACTAATTCAGAAAGCTGACCAAGTCCCACGCTTTTAGGCTGACTAGATCCATGTGACAGAATTCATCAAGTGTTCTGTGTATGTGAAGGTGCCTGTCTGTCTGTGAAGTTTCTACAAATAGACAAATGGTTTCCTACTCTAACTCTCCATACTGCAGGAATAATGAGATGCTATATCACAGCACTGAGAAGCCTGGGAGCCTCCTGATTAAAACACACACACACACACACACACACACACACTTGCAGGCTGTCTCCCAGCATAACTAATGGGAACATTTCATGGTGGTGACAGCGAGCAGCATGTGTGTCTGTCTGAGCATTATGGCTGTTACGATAATAATGAGAACAAATGAGAGCCATCCATTTCCTTCCTGGCAGCTGATTGGTCCTGATGGCCAATATGGCACCAGGTAATCCATCTTCGAGCCCCTCCCTCTAACAACTGACTGGCAACCCGCTGGGAGAGCAGCAGCCAATGGAACAACAGTACAGAGGGCTGAGAATGGGGAAAGTTTAGGGAGGGGTGAGGGCATGGCATGAACAAGTGGAATACAACACCTAAACATAGCACAGACACGAGCTCATTATAGTAGTATCGCTACAGCTACTATGTTCCATTGTCGGGGTTGGGGGTCAAAGTGTACAGATGAGGGATCAAGGGTCTTTGTTGCTTCTACGAAGATTGATCCTTAAATTGGAGGTCATTTGACTACATTTTATAACAATCATTGAAAAATCTGAAAGCCATCCATCATTTTGACAGATTAAAACACTAAGCACAATCTACCGTAACCTTTAGTAATTAACACCCCTGTGCTGTTTGTGGCATGTGCGTATTAATTAGCTATTGTCTAGTCTTGTCTTTGATCTTATGTGCATAACCTCGTCATTTAGCTAGCTTCAGCAATCACATTCATAGGCTATATTGCAACATACAATCATAGGTGGAAATCCTGGGGGGGATGGGGGGTCTGGATCCCCTTCTTTGGAAAAACAGGGAATTATCCCCCCCAATATATCCTTTGAGGAATCTATACAATTTTAAACTATATAATAATAAAAAACTTGTGCTTGTGCCAATTATATACGCAATGTGATGCATTTATAACTTTAAAAGGATTGCATCCTCCCCCCTCATCTGCCTCACAATGGTTTGGTCCGTGTATGCATACAGGGCATACAGCAGCACTAGGCAGTACTGACTGTGGATCAGTGAGTGTGTCAGAGTAGAGGACACTGAGCTCAAGTAAGTAACTACTTTGCAAAAGTTCACCTAAAACAAGAGACATGCCGGACACCTTTATTTACTTCAACTTTTCAACAGAATAAAACACATTACCAGTTGTAACCAGACAGTGTTTTGTTTGCCGTTGAATCTTCAGTGTGAATGTAGCATACAAACAACATATTTAAGTTGTCCTACATTCAGAGGTATAATTATTCAACTTGTTTTGAGAGAAGCCACAATAAACACGTTTTGTGTAAAATATTTTTGTTTGATTTAGTGGGGTTGTTCATTGAAGGATTTATTCTGCCTATAAACTTGCATTTATTTAGAGATATATATACATGTGAGAGGCTAATTTTGTATTTGCCATCTAGTAGTTTGGAATATGGGCTTGGAACATTACAGGGACAAAAACAGGACCAATATTGCATAGCAACAAATAAGTGAAGATGTTGACCTGCCAGGTATGTAGCATGTTTTGTGAAATATTTAATTAAAAAGACGTAGCCTATGAACGAGTCATATGCCTGCACTTTCAAATCAAACTGATAAAGATGATGACTGTATTTAATATCAGAATAAATCTAACTGTAACATTAGGCTGTTTCATATTAAAATGATTAATCTGACTGAAATGACAATCTTACTGTGTAATGTATAACCATATTTTAGCAGAATAACATTTCTCTGATTCACAATGTGGTAAACCTAGATAAAGAGGTTCTTTTTAATCACACAAACTCACTTGGCAATCAACACAGGCAACTGAATTGAGGGATATAGCCTGTTAGCTAGTTAGCATCCTGTTAGCTAAGCTAGCACACTGTGATATGGTCTGTTCGAAATCCACTGCAAAAGGTAAATTTTTTTAAAGTACTCGAGGCAAATTCCAGACCAAAATATAAAGGAGGGGAGGAGTTTCTCAGGCACACTCAGTGTGTCCCATTAATTAACGAAACTATGGCGGCCCGCCATAGTTTAATTTGACCCGCCATAGTTTCTAAATAAAAGATTTAGGCTGCCGAAAGTATTGACTTCTCATGATATAAATAATATCTCGAACGCCGTAGCATTTTGTGCAGATGTGCTCAGGCTGTCAGATCCAGCGCTCGACAGTGGGAGCGTTTCACTCCACTAAAAATACGTGTGTGCGAACTGTAAAAAATATTTAGGGGCACATGTGCGCATAAAAAAAAATCAGCCGAAGCAGCCTATATTTTTGTCAATAAAAAAATATGATAATCTAACCGCAAATGTTGGAGCAACTCCAGCCGCCTTCCCTCT
>NC_065524.1:5515017-5517306 GCF_006386435.1 Epinephelus moara
GACTGTGTCATCTACACTGGCCGCGCCGTGCCGGGAAGCTCCGCGGCAGGCTCTCGATTTGCAGCGATCAGTTCGGCGTCTGGTCTATTTTCTGCGCGAGCCGCGAGCGAATGTGTCAAGCCAGGCAGTGAAAAATAACAGCTGGGAGCAGAATCGCTTGTCGATGGCGCGGAGAAATGCGCGTCTGATGTGAACGGAGGTTCTCCGGCGCGCGCGAGAATTTCGGTGCGCTGCGCTTCGCAGGCAGTGTGGCCCTGGCGTAACAGCTGGGAGCAGAATCGCTTGTCGCCGGCGTGGAGAAATGCGCGTCTGATGTGAACGGAGGTTCTCCGGCGCGCGCGAGAATTTCGGTGCGCTGCGCTTCGCAGGCAGTGGGGCCCTGGCGTGACGCTGCTGCTCTCTTCTGCCATGGCGAATTGAGTAAACTCTCATTACGCCTTCGTGCGGCGCATTTAAGGGCGAGGAGAGGGGCTCATTTGATTGGTGTGATGTGTGTAAAACCCACTCCACGCCTTCTCTCTTCCCTCTTTCCGACTTGCGCAGGTAGGAGGGACTTAGGTGGGAAAGAGGAGTAGCTGCGCCAGCGCGCACGGTGTGCCAAACTTGCAAAATCCGCCTGGCCACACCCAATTGGCGAAGCGCAGGTGCGCTGCGCCCCCGCCTCGCCCGGTTTGCGAAACTAGAGCCCAAAGTGTGGAGAAGAGGGACCAGGAAAAGCGGCGGACCTCCGGGGAAGCCTGCTCCGTTCTCCCCGCAGTTAGGGACCGTTCGCCACAGTACTGCTGCTGGGCAGGGTGGAAATAAGTCCTGCAGAGTTTCAGAGGAATGTTTTAGGATAGTAATAACATTATATAAGATAATCATATTACAAAGATAATATAAGATTTAATAACATTAAAGACAAAATTAAATTGCAATACTTTTTCAAAAGTATCCCCCTCCCCCATAGTTTCCCAAAATCCTGTGGGAAACACTGCACACTGGATATCACAGAGATTCCCATAGGAATGAATGGACTTCCAGTTGACTCGTCTCCATACACATAGCCTTTGTAAGTGGAAATGAAGGGTAAGTGGGACTTGGTTACAACACAACCTCAGGATCTTTCTGAATCAGATGTCAGTGCTTCACACTTTACTGGTTGTTTGGTAAGTGGGTTCATTTACTTGTAGGTATTTAGCATAATTTTACTTGATGTGTGCAGCGCTCTTCAGCAAGTGTCTCTCCCGCTTATTTGTCAATGGTTTTACAAAATCCTCTTGAGAGAAATGCTCACTCCAATCGCTGAGTTGTCTCAGTGTTGCAGGTGGAATGTTGATGTCTATTTTAGAAGAGTAACTAGCCACAGTTGTTTTCATTTCCTTGTTTGAACAGGCAGAAAATAATTTGAAATCTTTAGAAAAGTGGAGTTTCTTGATGCAACAGCATTTTCTGACCCAAACAGCTGACCTACAGCGTGATACAGTGCACTGCACAGTTGAGTTTTTGCAAAGGAATACAGAAGCTCTACAGCTGTGAAAATATAGTGCCAAAGGAAAGGGTTGTGTGATGACAAGCTAAAGTGATCGAAAAATTCTTAATATGGCATCCAGATAGATGATTAATATCTGGACATAAAAAAAACCTGTGGTGAGCTACAGCCAATGAGAGCACAAAACAGTGCTTTCCTAGGTGAGTGTGTTTGTGTTTGCTTGGGAAAGAGAGAAAGTGACAGAGATAGAGACAAAGAAGGTGGACTAATGTACACAAATGTTCTGTAAGTCTAATAAGTTACTCAAAACATCGCTTTGACACTTTTCTGACTTAATTTTTTTCCTAGAAAGCACTCCTGGTTCCAGCTATCGATTCTTTTAGTAATTGAGTATTCCATCGATTATTCTGGCTATTAACAAGCCCGGTTCTAGGCAGGCATATATGAGGGGGCAGTCATAAAGGTGAAGGGGGCATCATGTTCCAGCACATTTTTGCCATAGGTAGAGCTGACAAATAAAGGTCACTCACTCACTCACTCACTCACAAAGGTCACTCACTCACTCACTCACTCACTCGCAGGATGTGGGGATGCTGTGTGAGTGCCCTATAGAATGTGTCAAAGCACCGTGGTCTCAAATGTGCTCGCCGCTTGTTTTGTTGTTGATAACAGTGTTTTCTACATGGAACTGGGTTGTTGTTAGCTGTGTGTCCAACCCCCAACCTAAAGAAATGGATTGCACTTTGTCAGGCCTCTACCCTAAGACCTGTCCAACTTGGGTGTCCCACCTGAAGACTATGCTCCTGCTGGTATAGCTC
>NC_065524.1:5517318-5534738 GCF_006386435.1 Epinephelus moara
TGCAGGAGTGAAACGTTAATAAAAGCTTTGTAAAAATCACTGTGATTATCAAAAAACAGCGTGCAGAACTAGAGGCTGGGCGGGGCTTTATGTAGGGGTCTGGCACACACAGGGCATTTGTCCTCAGCATGTGACATGCAGCAGGCACTCATCTCTCGCTGTGCTTGTGTGATTGAAGAAGCGTTCGCACTGACAGGCTCACACTCTATGCTCACACTGCTATATTTACTTGTTTTTTGTTGTTAACTATATATTAAGTATCTCACGACACGAAACGCTACGATGAGTTTAACGGAGCTTCATGCTACTGATGCATTCTGCCTCACTGAGACTGAGAAACCTGACGCCGATGCATCTTGGCTCATTTGCATACTAAACAATGATTGGGTGTTTACTGTGGAGAGGGTCTCTGCCTACTGCAGACAGTAACATTAGATCACACACAGCCGGCACACAGCGTGGAGTGGAGACAGATGAGAAAACTTTTCAGTTTTGTGCCTTTTTCTGCGGATTTGATTTGAGGGGGCAAGATATTTGTTTAAGGGGGCATTGCCCCCTCTTGCCCCTGCGTAGAACCGGCCTAGGCTATTAATCGAGTAATCGGATAAGAAATACTGCCTGTTAAATTACTGTAGCTTTATTTAAGGACAATAAAAGAAAAAATAAGAAGAGTCCCTGAAATGAGAGAAATGAGCAACAAATTTGTTTCGTTTTTTGAAAGTCAGAGCTGTCAACTCTCACACTGATGCAAATGACCGATTTTACACACACTGACGCTACGCAGCTATTTCTCATGCACAGTCAAAAATAATCAGTGTTGGACAGTAGCGTGGCGTGGTGAAGTTAGTTTGACGTTGGATATTCGATGGATATTCAGATATTCATTTTGGGTTCAACAGCAATTTCCACCTCCCTCTCACTGGCAGAAAACTATGGGCAACATAGAGAAGGGCTTATACCAATAGCTTTCACATTGCTGGACCCAGACACCCCACACCACTGTAGAATGGATTGGCCAAGTGGGCCTCATAAGGCACACCTCTTTATAAATGGGTTTCATGCTCTTTTTATTTTATACAAATTTTTTAAACAAACTCCATTGGTTTTCTATTGGAAAAGTCTATTTTCTTCAATAGCTTTCACATTACTGGACCCAGACACCCCAAACCAATGTAGAATAGTTTGGCCAAGTGGGTCTAAAGGTGAGTTCACATTACACAACTGGCCAACCAATCTTGACTCGCGGAGACTAACGTAATCTTTTGAGCGCTCATACCTGGCGACGTGTGTTATCATTGGGAGTCTCGCCAAATGCGTTACGACCTGTGTGTGCACACCACAAGATTTCTCTACCGAGCCCTCGCCGACAGAGCCCCAGATAACGCGGTGACGTCACCAAACTACGTTTTGTCACGTGTGAACAAAACAGGATATTATGAACTTCCCCGGCGCTAAACTTTACTTGACAACATGGATGTCCAACAGCTTGGAGCTCTGCAGGTCATTGCGCCCTGCTCTGCGCTGAGAAGAAAAAGGAAAAGAAGAAAAGGATTTGGGTGAAGGAATGGTTTGCTGCACGCAGATTGCGAGGGGTTGTCAATTCTGCAGAGAGAGTTGGAGGTGAGTTCTATGAATGAAACTCGGTTGCTACTGTGCCGCTAGCCTATTAGCTTGCACTGTACTGTCCATATAGTCTATGCATGTATTCTGACCCAGATTATTGTAACTTTCATAGCTGAATGATCAAACAGGTTTTCGGGAAATGCTAAGGATGACAATGGAGGACTTTGATTACTTGCTGGGGCTGGTAGAGCTGTACATCGCAAGGAAAGACACTAGATTTAGGCTTGCCATATTCCCTAGAGAACGTCTGTCCTTGACCCTGCGCTATCTGGCTACAGGTGGGTTATTTAAATTGCTTGGAAGTAAAAATAAAGCAATGGTCTCTGTTGCTGTATGTGCAATAGTCCTTTTCATTTGTTTTTTGATCCGGGAGAAACATTCCGGTCCCTCTGCTTCCAGTACAGGATTGGGACCAGCACAATCTTCGCTATTGTCATGGAAACGTGCGGCTTTGTACGATACCATGAAGAATGACTTCTTGAAGGTTATTCAACAGTAGTTAATATTTAAAGGTATGTCTTAGACATCTACACACTTAACTAGGCCTAGTTTTAATTTCTGCTGTTTAAAACCATGTGAGATCATATACAAACAGCATTTACTGCAGCAACAGAAAGTAATTGTACACTATCTCTTCTTTTCCATCAGACACCTTCAACAGAGGCAGAATGGCAGGCAATAGCCCACGGTTTCTCCCACAAATGGCAGTTTCCACATTGCCTTGGGGCTTTAGATGGCAAGCACATCCAGATACATTCTCTAGCAAAAAGTGGCAGGACATACCTGAACTACAATGGCAGCTGTCTTTCATAGCATTCGTTTCATGTCTCACATTGGGAACGCTTACAGCGTGACCTCATCAGAAGCTCCTATTGCATTCTGCCAGCCAGTATTGGCTGGAATCAAGTGCGTCAGTGTCAGGGAGGGTGGGGACCCTCCCCCTATAAAAGGGCCTGACACTACGCTGCCAGTTATTCTAAAACTTCTTCTATAAAATACGTTTCCAAACACACAGATAACGTAAAATAAAAAGGTATAATAGCATCTGTGACCTTATGCGCCGTTTCTCCTCCTCCGTTTCGCTCAAATGAGCAAGGAGCCGGCCCCTTGGTGACAGAAGTGATCATAAACAAGCATAAACCCCGCACGGTCCACCATGTTGCTTTGAGAGTTTGCCGTGACTTGCCTGGAACGCTATGAAGTCGTGATTCGTGACTTGAAGTGGTGACTTACAGGCTCAGAAACTTGCCTGGAACGCAGCATTAGCTTAACTGCCTGCGGAAACGAGCGAAAAACTCGGTCACCGGGCGCTTTGTTCACGGTCTCTTCAGTTGTTCGAGTTGTACTGCTCAGACTAGCCTGTCACCAAACAGCTAGTCAACCGGCGCGGAGAAATGCGCGTCTGATGTGAACGGAGGTGCTCCGGCTCGCGCGAGAATTTCGGTGCGCTGCGCTTCGCAGGCAGTGTGGCCCTGGCGTAATGCTTGCTTCACAGCTAAATAAACCCTGTGAGTGAGCATGGCTGCCGCTAATGTTCCAACAAAAGCAGAGGTGAAAACGTAGGCGCAAGCCTGACCCTGTGGTAAGTTCAAATAAACACAAGAAGTTTGTGCTCTAGAGAAAGGATCAACACTCAGTGAATAACCTAAGCCCTATGGTAAGCTAATATGACAAGGCTTAACTATACAAACCAGTGAGCAGTGATAACTAGCATGTCTTTGGGGTCATCGGGTGGGAACCTCCTTTCACCAGTGTTTCGTCTAGTTGGTCCCACGACACCTCCAGGAGGCTAGACAGTGATCTCTGGCATCCCAGAGACACTCCCCTAATGCCAGGTCTCACTGCTCCCCTCCCCGCACCAACCCAATAAACCTCCGGGGCTTGACTCGATGAGTTGTATGTGTTGAAGCTTGTGAACACATTAAACTCGATTGCATCGGACTCTGCCTGTCTCAAGTGTTTCTTTGAGTATTGATTAGCTGAATCCAAGGTACCAGATCGACATCAAGGGACAACTGAGAAGTCAAGTGGAGGACAAGGTCGGGAGCCTACAGGCCCAGTTCCAGGCACCGATTTTTGCCTCTACAGCCCTCCGCCGTCCGCTTTAGACCATCTAAATAGGGCCCAGAGGCGGCTTGGGCATGTTTCAAGTGTGGTGTCTGAAGCACTACTGTTAGGGGCCCAGGGTCAAGAAATATATGGTCAGGGTCAAGAAGGTATTTATGGCCCAGGTCAAGGACTGGTGAAGTCCAACTAGGGTATCTCTCTGTCGTCTGTTTTACTTTGTCTCACATTTCACAAAAACAACCGACCTATATAAGCAGGGTATTTGGAGCTGTTATTCAGAGTAGTTCATATTGGCTAAGAACTCTCTCACAGGCATCCTAGGTGCTTGATTTGATGCTGTACTTCTTGTAATAAACCTTTTCTGTATACAAGCAAGATGGTGTCAGCGGAGTCTCCTTCATCAATTTCACATCATCGCTATTTAATAAACAACACAAGCCGAGACACATCACACACATCGGGTGAGGGTCCTAGTTCGATATTTTATTTGTCCAGTGGAAGTGGGGTGTAGGGGATTCATAGCAAGATCAGCTGTCTCGCTCTTGGGGGAACTTGGAGTGCGGGGACAGAGTTTGAGGAAGACAGTGAGGGAAATGTCAGATGAAGCAATTAAATGTAGCCAGTGGATCTATAAGAGAAGAAATAATGTCAGTTGGGGGCCAGCAGGGGGAACTACTAAGCAGGGCACATAACTCCTTGAGATCAGGTGGAGAGATCCACTTCCTCTCAGGAGGAAATCCAGGAAGAAGGTTATTTAAGTGTGGGAGTGGCCTATTTGAATCCATTTTGTTTGAGACCATGCTGCAAGGTGAGTGTGCTTGCTGATCCTGTCAGTTCATTTAGCTCCTTTAACTTTAGCTTATATTGTAGTTATGCTATGTAGCGTGTGAAATAGAGTATGGTGAATGTGCTAGGAAAGGTAGTATCAGCCGTGTTTCTACCTGGAGCTCGCATGTACGGAGCCTGGGTTTGGTTGAAGATGGCAGTGCTGTTTGGGCTGAGAAAGCCATGTGTAAGTAAGGAGGAAGTCCAGGAAGAGGAAGGTTATTTAAGTGTGGGAGTGGCCTATTTGAATCCATTTTGTTTGAGGCCATGCAGCAAGGTGAGTGTGTTTGCTGATCCTGTTAGTTTATTTAGCTCCTTTAACTTTAGCTGATATTGTAATTATGCTATGTAACGTGTGAAATAGAGTATGGTGAATGTGCTAGGAAAGGTAGTATCAGCCCTGCTTCTACCTGGAGCTCGCATGTACAGAGCCTGGGTTTGGTTGAAGGTGGCAGTGCTGTTTGGGCCATGTGTAAGTAAGGTAAAGGAGCTGGACTGAAAATCTACTTTCAGCGCGTCTGCTTTTATGCTGGTGGAGACTGGAGAGAGTCTCCACCTCCTTCTGCTAATCCATCCCACTTCAATGCAAAGCTGTTGGTGGCAATCTTTTTCTTTTTGTCCAATCGTGAACAGGCCCGATTTTAATGGTGTATCACTTTCATTTTGAGCCTGGAAGTTCCCAAATTTTCCACCCTTAGCTTTAGATTTGCTTTCACTTTATTTTTAAAAAACATGTGAATCATAGGGACTTTCTTTATGCAGTCCCTTGTGCTCTTATACAATATAAACTTTTAAATGTGCATCCGGTAGTACAAACATTTGAATGTGTGTGTGTGTGCTATCATTATACAGAACATGATAGGTTATGTGTGTGCTCTGTAGTGTGAATACAATGTTGACTCATAACTCTAATTTGTGAACACTTTAACATGTATAACAATGCTTTAACACATATAGATCGGTTTTATAAGATCTTATACATAAAACATGGTTATATGATGGTTATATGGCTTTGTTTCTTAATCAACTTATGCAGTATAACACTTTTACTTGATTAGGGATTAACTCTTACACTACAGGGCGCATAATCCATGTCGCAAGTGTCATTGCTATTTAGATGCAGGCGCAGTTGTCATTTTCACGCCCTGCGCCCTCTTCGTCTAACTAGCAAATGAACTTGCGCTTCTCTGGGTGTGTTGGTCTAAAAATGAGGAGTGGTCAGGAGCAGTCATGGCGCGTTGCTAGTTAGATGACGTAAAAAGCAAATGCGCCACTGACCAACAAAAACCTGGTCTAAAGTCAACGGCGCAGTATTTCACTGTTAAACAAGTTAGTAATATGCGTCTCTAGGTGGGTGCACAACGCGTGTGCACTCTGCTCAGACACACACGGAGCAGCCACACATATGCAAAAGATAACAAATAAAAATATGATTACAATGTGAAAGGTTATTATTGTGCAAAATATTAAAATATTTGTCAGAAACATGTCTTAATGGTCAGTCATTAATCAGAATGATCTAATCGCAGTAATAATGATCATCATAATCCGGGAGGTCCAAGCTCGCAGTGTCCTGGCGCAACAAGCCTTACAGAAAGAAGCACCCTGTGGCAGGCAGCTCCATGCTTGACTGTGAGGGAATGGAGAGCCACGGTCTCCGCAACATGCCTCCGGTGGAGCCCATGGTGGCGGCACATCTCCACCCGAAGACATCACTGTCCTTGCCGGGGGCCACACTCCCAACAGAGCGGACCGTTTCTGATAAAGCATACAAGGCGGCTGCACTGACGGCTCGAGCCCTGATTTGTTTCAGCCAGCAGCTAAAGTTTACAAGAATTTGCCAAAATTTAAGATTTGTGGCAAACTACACACAGCTTTCATTTTAGCTTGTTCTTAACAAGCTGTTTGCTTACTTAACATGCACGCTGTGGTCACTGGTCATAAAAAAACATGCACAGGGAAATATCGTTGTTTATGCTGAAATATGATGCACATTTATGCTTGTTGAACAAGTGGTACTTATTACCTCCGACAAGGATGTTATTTTTTTTGGCTTTTTAACTCGTGAAGGTTTTATTGCCAATTGCCAATCATGCATATCGCTTATTTCCAGGTGGACTCCTCCGCTTGGTTCTGTGCATTCTGGCTCCGCTCTGGTCCACTCCATCATAAATTTTATCCCGCTCCACTCGCTCACCACTCCGCTCAAAAAAACTGCGTCGTATTACCCTAACCTGTAATCTTCTATTCACAAATAAAACATGAGCTTGGTAGATTCTCCGGGGAAGCCCTCTCCCCTCTCCCCGCAGTTAGGGACCGTTCTCCACGGTACCGCTGTCGGCAGGGTGGAAACAAGTCAAAGTGTGTAGGAGACGGACCAGGTTAAGCGGCTGACCTCCAGGGAAGTCCTCTCGCCTCTCCCCGCAGTTAGGGACCGTTCTCCAAGGTACCGCTGCTTCTCTTCTCAGTTTCTTTTCTGAAGTACACAGTAAACTCCATAGTTTTGAAAGAAAATAGTGTGGGTGTGCGCAGGTGCAAAGATGCATTCTGGGTGGGGCATGAGCGACCGGAGCGAAATTGGAGCGAGAGATAAGGCTCCACTCCAGCTTTTAAAAAAAATAGCCACTCCCCGCTCAGCTCCACTCCGCTCACATGCTCTGACGCCAATTATGTTGCGCCTCGTTAGTTCACCGCACGGAGCGTTTAACCTGGCAACAACTGCAGCCGGCTCAAACGTGGTTGGTCAGTATCACGCGGACTACAAACAGCCTACAACCGGAAACCAGGGCTCTTCAGCTCTTCTTCTGGAGGCAAGATCTCCGGGGTTTGCCTACAGACGCTACATTCACTGAATGTCAATGACTAAAACATGCATTCTGGTCTGGTGCATGGCTCATAAACCTACCACAAACTGCAGGACACAAGTAGAAATTAGTGTATTTTCAACATAAACCATTTAGACCTTGAGCTGTTTTTCTTGGTTGGTTGATTGGCAGCTCCGAAAGGTAAGTCCACTCTCTGTTCCTATCCAAGCTGTAAATGTCACAGAGGCAGGAGGGGAAGGCCTGCAGGTCTTAATAAACTATATCTGCATGTGTGTGTGTGTGTGTGTGTGTGTGTGTGTGTAGCCCCCTGGCTCTTGGTGAAGGCTGCTTTCTAAAATGGAAACACTGATTAGATCAGAGTACCGATGCTTCGTTTCCACTTACGTATGTGACCAGTGTCTGTAGATTGGTAAATATACAGATGATGCCCTAGTGTTCAAAGCAAGGAGGTGCATTTATTTACGGATGGATAGAAACCTGTTAGAAACTACCCATAGCCATGGGGGCAGGCTAATTTTGTCCATTTTTCACCATCCCATAGTTTGCAATATGCGCTTGGAACAAAAACACGACCAGTATTGGATGGCAACAAGTAAGTGAAGATATTGGCCTGCCTGGTACATAGCATGTTTTGTGAAATATTTTATTAAAAAGACATGAACGGCTGGATGAATCATATGCCTGCACTCTAGTATCCTATGTTAGCTAACCTGTGTTACAAACCTATGGAGAGTTAGGGTTAAAGGATGCAACACAATGCCAATGTGAACAAGCAAACACTGCAATTTAGTGCTTAGTGTACCATTTAATACCAGGTTCAGACACGATATCAGCTCGATTATAGCCTGACGCAGTGTCATACATTGTCAGTTCGGACATGCTGCTCTGTTAGATTCTCCACAATTCAGTCATTAAATTCATCTCACTGACACCACACAGCTAGCAGTTTAATTCACTGTACACTGAGTAGCAAAAGCATTTTAAACAATAGCTTTGGTTAGCTAGTTAGCTGAGGCATACAGCTAAATGCTGGGTGTACAGCCTAACTTTAGCTCCTACAGCCATCTACTCCACACATCAACACTCAGTAGCAGGTTCTTAGTTTGTTTTTACACAACAAATTCACAACTCATAAAGCATACTTACAGGTTGTGATCCTGAATCTTACTTAGGCATAACGTAACATGGTTCAAGATCTTCCTCAAAGCTCAGGATGACATCACTGAAGCTCTGAGGATGCTTACAGATCATTTTAGAGTAACGTGGAAAAACAGAAATGCTTGACTAGGTTTGTGTGTGCTTCCTATTACTCAAAAGGATTCACAATAAGAAACATTCCAGGGTTGAGATAGCACATTTTGACAAGTATAAGGCAGATAGTTACAAGCTACCACCTACAGAGAATGCACTGAAACAGCTTATTGATAGGGGAGCTGGAAGCTCAAGTTTGGAACCAGGCAAGCGTTCAGCAGCAGGTTGCTTTGAACCCTCTGCAAAATGGCTAAAGGCTAGTTAAATTACCAACTCCTTGGCCATCACTGAAATGGTGAGATGCCACCACAAAGGAGACTGTTCAACACAAAAATGTTCCTGTAGGCCAAGAGACTTACAATGCACTGACTTTTGCTTTTGCAGTAAACAGTGTGAGAACGATGAGGACTCAGTTTCTTTAACGAGAATTACGGCATCGTGCTTGGATGCCTCCGCGCACCAGTCAAGTTTCTCTGACTTCTCTTCCATCCCTGTCTATGAAAACATGGATGCTTCACACACAGAAGATCTGTACAATCAGTACAGTTTCAAGATTAGAATCACCAATTCAGTATTTGACAAAATATTTCCCCTTCTGTTCCTGAGATATGACGCTGAATAATGACCAGAAAAGTCTTTTTGTAGCGAATTATAGTGTCACAGTGATGTTGATCTTTGACCTTTTGGATATAAAATGTCATCAGTTCATCATTTTATCCTATTGGACATTTGTGTAAAATGTTGGCAAACAAATTCTTACGTTACAGCTATAAGGATGTTTTATGAGGTCAAAGTGACCTTGACCTTTGACCTTCGACCACCAAATTAAATTAATTTATGTCCAAGTGATTGTTCTTAGTTTATGTGAACATCTGAATAAATAAAATGCATATTAAGTCATTAAGTAAACACCTGCATAGCTTTGAACTTGACATTTAAAAAAGAAAAATACCAAATGGCCACCATAGTGAGTTTGAAAAAAGATTTGCTTTCAAATTCCTCATGTTCTAATGATTCCAAAAATGTATAGGTTATAGATTCCCCAAGAATTTTGAACGAAAATACAGTAGGAATTGGACCATACCTTGTTGTTCTGTGTTTTTGTCATTTTCCTTTTTCAGAACAAGACTCCAGCTGTCTACTTTTAAGTAATTATTAATTTGCTGTTGTTATTTATAATTATTCTTATAATGTTTTATAATTTTTGTTTTGACAAATGTTACCAGTGCTCAAAGAGCAACTGATACGACAAGATGGGCACAAACAAGAAATAATAAACTCAATCTGCCAGCGTATTAGCTTAAATGAAAAAATACCTTGCAGCTGGTTGCACTTATATTTTTACATGACAGTATGCATATCACAGTGAGGCTATGGGTTCAGAAGAAGTATATAAACTTTATTTAGGTTTCTTAGTGACAGTTTTGGGAAACTTTGCTCTTAAGTGAGTTGAGCGGTCCTGAAAAAGGCCTTTTGTTTGGGGAAACGGTACAAGGTCGGTCACACCACTGAATGCTGCCAGGAAATCTCGCCAGCTTTGGAGTTGAAATATGAGGTGAAGCTCTCCCTTCACTGCATCACCACCCTGGTGGAGCTGTTGTTGTTTCCCCAGACATCCAGTCCTTTCCGTGGGGATTGTGTTGTCAAAGGATGGAGGTGGGGCCTAAGTTGACCTCAGCAGGTTGTAGAGTATGCAGGTTGCCTTAAAACAGGCTTCTACATTGTTGGGATGTTGCCTCATCAACCGCTGGTACATACGGAACCTGAGTGCAAGGGTCCCAAAGGCGCACTCTACAACCAGCCCAGCCTGAGACAGACAGTAGGTGAATACCCGCTGCTGTCTTGACAGGTTGTTTCTGGGGTAGATAATGTGACGCTGCAGAGGGAAGGCCTCATCTCCTACAAACACATGGGGTATCTCACCAAGCTGGGGAGTTCTAGGAAAGCTTCTGTCAGATGGGTTGTGGTGTGTGCTGGCCTCAGGGGCTCTTCCACAAACAGACTCCCTCAGGGTCCCGCCATCAGTCCCTTTCCCATAGGTGCCGATGTCCACCATCCTGAACAGTAGTTGGCATTCACTACTGCCAGCAAGACAATTGAGATGTGTACAGGGTGAAGAGGAAGGGGGCGAGGACTGTCCCCTGTGGAGCCCCTGTGCTGCAGACTACCACATCAGACACACAGTCACGAAGCCTCACATACTGTGGTCTGCTGGTGAGGTAGTCGATGGTCCATGCAGCCAAGTGGCAGTCTACTCCAGCTCCTTCCAGCTTCCCCCTGAGCAAAGATGGATGTATTGTATTGAAAGTGCTGGAAAAGTAAAAAAACATGACTCTCACAGCACCTCCACTGTTCTCAAGGTGAGACAGTGATCGGTGGAGCAGGTAGATGACTGCGTCATCCACCCCAAGGCCTGTCTGATATGCGAACTGCAGGGGGTCCAGTTCTGTTCTAACCAGAATTCGGAGGTAGTTCAATATAATCCTCTCCATGGTCTTCATCAGGTGGGAGGTCAGGGCTACAGGTCTTAAGTGGTTGGGCTCCCTGGGGTGTGCAGTCTTTGGTACAGGAACCATGCAGGAAGTCTTCCACAGGACAGGTCTTCCTTCTCCAGACTGAGGCTGAGGTTGAAGATGTGCAGAACCATGTGACAGAGCTGGACTGCACAGTCCCTCAGTAGTCTGGAGCTGATGCCATCCGGACCAGTAGCCTGTCTCGCCTTGATCTTCATGAGCCCCCTCCTCACCTGGTCAGCTGTTATGGAAAGGCTGCACCGGGGGGTGGGGGGTGACTCCAGCTGAGGAAGACGGGGGGAGGGAGGTGTGAAGTGGAGAGGGGTAAAGAGGTGAGGGGAGGGTGCAGCAGATGTCCCTGATGTCCTGAAGGAGGGGGAGGAGGTGTGCCAGAAAGGGTGACAGGGCCCTGGGTCTGTGCTCTGGTCAGTGGGGGAGGGAAAGGGAGCAGAATCAAACCTGTTGAAAAACAGGTTTAGTTCATTCGCCCACCCCCAGTCTCCAGACTCTGGGCCCCTCCTGCTGTTGTTCGTGTGGCCAGAGATTGTGTTCAGGCCTCTCCACACCTCTCTTACGTTGTTGTGTTGAAGGCGCTCCTCCAATTTCCTCCTGTAGCTGTCCTTGCCCCTCCTTAATTCTCTTTTAAGGTCCCTCTGGACCCTCCTCAGCTCTTCTTTGTCCTCTCTCATGTTTGCATACAGCAAGTCCAGTGTTCTGCAGTCCCTGGTGTGGCAGTCCACATACTGTGTGAAAGTGGGGAGGGTGGAGGAAAGGGAAGCATGATTTAACTCGCCAGAGATGAGGGGCTGGGGGTGCGATGTTTGGAGCTGAGACACAACAATGTGTAAGAGCTCACAGGCTGCTGCAGCATCAGCCAACAGCAGGATGTACACCGTTATTGCGATGACTTGCGATAACTCCCTTGGGAGGTAGTATGGCCGAATGCTAACCGCTAGCAGCTCTATGTCCCTGGTGCAGTGCTGCTCTTTAATACTGATGTGCCCTGGGTGACACCATCTCTCGTATACATGTTTGCTCTCCTGTCTGCTATGAACAGCTGAAATCCGTTAAGAGTTACGTGTGAGTCTGGAGTGAGTTTGTTCATCCAGGTCTCCGTGAAGCACATCATGGTACACTCCCGGTACTCCCTCTGCAGTCTGGTTAGCGCTGTGAGCTCTTCCATCTTACTAGGGAGAAATCTGACGTTCCCCATAATAACGGACGGTATAGATGGTTTGTACCGTCTTTTCCGCTCCCGACGCTTGACTCCTGCTCTGCACCCCGTCTCCTTCTCCTTAACTCCTTGGGGATCTCTGGTCTCTCGTTGGGGAGTACACGAGTGTGGCACAGTGCCAACAGCTGATTGCAGGTGTAAACAATTGAGCCATGGCTGAATTGCTCCCCAGAAGTCACTTTAAACAGTCCAGAAGTGAATAAAAAACAAAAAACAAATCTCACCAGTTGCACATCCTTTGTTGAACGTGAGATTGGCAAATAAAAAAATAATAAAAAAACACGAAAAACACACTTAAAGGACAGAAAGGGGTCTGAGCTATTGTAACCAGCTGCCACTCGGGCGGCGCCATCTTGAAAAAAAATGTGATAGATTAAAACTAAAATGTTTTGATTAAAAATTAAATGTGATAGATTAAAACTAACTCTGATCTGCCTTTTTATTCAATTTCAATTTGTTTGTTTAGTTTATTTTCAGCTTTCAAGTGTAAAACAAAATTACAACATTTGCATTTGGTGCTTTTCGTACAGTCCATTGGCTGAAAAAGGGATAGGGAGAAGCAAGAGCTTATCAAGCCCTACCCCTGGCTCATGTAGCACCTGGGTCAAATTAATTTAACATACTAGGACTAATAACCACTGTATTGATACCTCAAAATGTCAGGGTGACGTATAACCCAGTAAAGCACAGTGATAGGCTAGTGATCAGAGGACGCTCAAGGAGGGAGTAGACAGGAGACTGAGATGCTTTTAAATGGTACCATGTATTGGAAAAAAAATAGTAAATGACATACAATATTTAAAGTGCAATTATGTACAGTGAGTAGATCGATCAATTTGTGAACACGGACTAGGCACAGCAGTTTAAGGTAAATCAACTCTCATTCAATTACTTGAATATGCACATCAAATAATCAATATGCACAATAAGACTTGAGTATGCACATCAAATAATCAATATGCACAATAAGACTTGAGTATGCACATCAAATAATCAATATGCACAATAAGACTTGAATATGCACATCAAATAATCAATATGCACAATAAGACTTGAGTATGCACATCAAATAATCAATATGCACAATAAGACTTGAGTATGCACATCAAATAATCAATATGCACAATAAGACTTGAATATGCACATCAAATAATCAATATGCACAATAAGACTTGAGTATGCACATCAAATAATCAATATGCACAATAAGACTTGAGTATGCACATCAAATAATCAATATGCACAATAAGACTTGAGTATGCACATCAAATAATCAATATGCACAATAAGACTTGAGTATGCACATCAAATAATCAATATGCACAATAAGACTTGAGTATGCACATCAAATAATCAATATGCACAATAAGACTTGAGTATGCACATCAAATAATCAATATGCACAATAAGACTTGAGTATGCACATCAAATAATCAATATGCACAATAAGACTTCAACTGACACAGATATATCTCAGCGTCAACAATTGTACACTCCCAAATACTCGGTTCAGCATGAACACAAATCATGACCCCAGCGCCCACCCACAGTTCATTGAAACCCACGTCTGGGTTTGAGATTGAGTCCAGGGGGAATATGAGTGAGAGAGTGTATGTGAAGGGAATGTGTGGGTGTAGTGGCAATGGGGGCAGCAAGTGGGGTGAAAGTTCTTGTGGGCTACAGAGACCCCCTACCAGCCTGGCAGGAGGGATGCAGCTCTTCAGCAATCTGTCAGTCTGTAGGCTCTAGGCCTGCTCCTTAGCTCGCCATCAATCAAAACCCTGGCCTGGAGAACAGTACCAAAGTTCCCATAAATCACAATGTACATTAATTCATATCATTACTAAATAGTAATCCAGTGCGCACATAATTCAACAAAGCACTAGTTGCACTATAGTTAATTTTCCAATTATTCATCATTTAGCAGTAGAAAAATAAATAAATACCATTTGCATTTATCACAAATCATAAACAACATTTACAATATTGTTTAACAGGCATGGTACATATACGTATATCATCAATACAATCAAACTCACATGACTTCAGAGCTTACATGCCTAGCAAAGTGCTCTTTAAACCCATTACAGCAATGTACTTTCAAATAGTTCATTCATTGAATAACCCTTAGCTTTCTATATCAAAGAACCAGGCATGTTTGGTTAGCCAGGCGATAGCTGCGCCCATTAAAGTGAATGGCATCAGCTAAGCTAACCGCGTCCATTAAAGTGAATGGCGGCGGCTAAGCTAACCGCGTCCATTAAAGTGAATGGCGGCGGCTAAACTAGCAGCATCCATTAAAGTGAATGGCGCCGGCTAATCTAACGTTAGCAGCTACAAACAGTTTGACTCACCAGTCCATGCGTCTGCTAAACACTCGTTTGTCGCGGGTTTCAGCACGGCGGTTTCGGCACGGTAAGAGGCTCCTACAAGTTGATACATTGTTTAGCCATCAGTTATCATTTAAACGGGAAAAGTAGCGAAGTTAGTGCAACCAACCTGTAGCTCGTCTCTCATGCAGCTTCCCCACTGCTCCTGCTGAGACTGAACCACAGCGGCTGAATACATACACGTGATCGGCCGCGACGACGTCAACCCACGTGACGTCACCACATCCTAACGTCAATAACTAGACGTCTCTTGATGTCTCTTGTCAATAAAATGGGATTTATCACCCGGGTTACACCCTCCCCGCTTAAAACCATGCAACTCCGGTGCATGCTAAACCACATGGACACGGGAACATACAATAGTGTCGGACGCAGGACTGGTAAAAGCTTCACCATACGCATCTGCCAAACTATGGAAAAGTGTTTGCACGACAGAGATTAAAGGTTTACCCAACCCGAAGTACTGCAGACACTTGGGTGGTTGTCGCTGCCTCGAGGAATGGCGAATAGACTGGACCGGCTCAACAACATCTACATCATCCCCACCCCCAGAGTTTGTGACAGCGACAGGTGTTTCCGCGGCCGAGTTAGGGGATGTCTCTACTGGGCCTCCGAACTCCACATCTTCCTCAGGTGGCAGTGTCTCAGGAGCGGGAATGACCTCTTCAAGTTCTGGTAAGTGCTCTCCATCTTCCTCCTCAAATCCTCCAGAGACATCATCCTCCTCAGATCCTCCAGAGACATCGTCCTCCATCCTGAGCAAGGGTGGATCCACCACATCTGTCACCAGAGAGGACTCCCCAACATCCGGCAGGTTCCTCGCAGATGAGTGCACTGGTTCAGCTCCTACAGGGTTGGTGGACGAAGATTGAGCAGAAAGGGGTCCGATTACACTGAACTTTACAGGTGCTGGGATTAAAACCTGAGAAATTCTCCCTTCCTCCTCTTCTTCGCTCAGATAATCCTCTGGGTCTACAACCGGCTTCTTCAGACTACGACTTTGAGGTCTGCGTGCAGCACGCTCTGGCAGGGCTTTTCTTCTAACGCAGCGGTCACATGTCTTGATTTTCTTTTCTACATCTGCAGCCATGCGTGGCCAGAAGAACCTAGATCTAACGAGGTTGAGTGTTCTTTCAACCCCCACGTGCCCCATATCGTCATGGAGACTGGTGAGAACTACTTGGCGCAACTCCTCCGGTAGCACAAGCTGGAACGACAGATGGTCTCCATCCTGCCTCCTCCTGTACAAGACGTCGTCTTGGAGTTCAAGGTGATTCCTCTCCCTTAACAGAAGGCCCAGGTCTGGCAGTTGTTGTCGTATTGTAGGAGGCACACTCTCACCAGTTTCGAGTTGAGATATGACTTCCCTGAGATTGGGGTCAGCTCTCTGCTTCTCTCGGAGGTCGAGCAGGGACAGTGAGGTCACAACTGGCGATCCTTGGAGAGACTCGCTGGCATAGCAGTCAGGTATGACAGAGGCTGACATGCTCAGCGACTCCACCAAGGAACTGCAGGTCTCGGAAGGACTTGAAGCTCTCAACAGACAGCTGTGACATATGGCGGCCACAACGTCTGGATCAAGTTCAGCCGCCCGGTCATCAACATGGTCACAGGTGACCTGCTGGACCATGTCCCATTCCTTTTGACAGCAGGCATCAGATGGCTGGTGATGGGTTCTTCGGGAGAGTGCATCAGCGTCTCTATTTTGGCTGCCAGCTCGATACTGAAGTTTAAAATCAAAGGTGGAGAGGGCAGCAAGCCATCTGTGACTGGAAGCGTCAAGCTTAGCAGATGTCAAGATGTACGTCAGTGGGTTGTTGTCCGTTACGACCACAAAACTTGCCCCATACAGATAGTCATGGAATTTTTCTGTTACACTCCACTTCAGAGCCAAAAATTCCAGCTTGTGGGCTGGATATCGAGATTCACTGGCGGACAATCCCAGACTGGCGTATGCTATGACACGTAACTGTCCCTCTTGTTCTTGGTAGAGTGCTGCTCCAAGACCTGTGGTGCTCGCGTCGGTGTGCAAGATATAGGGCTGCTTCGGATTTGCAAATCCAAGCACTGGGGCTGTCGTCAGTCTGTCGATGAGAGTCTCAAAAGTGAGTTGTCACTTTGCTGTCCATCTCTCATTGAAAAGTTGGTTGGCATCGTGACTTGGAGAGGATGTTTCCTTGCAGCCTTTGGAACGGCCTGGGGTGTACCCCTTCGTCAGGTCATTCAACGGCTTTGCAATTGCAGCATATCCCTTGATAAACCTGCGGTAGTATCCCGCAAATCCTAGAAAGGACCTTAGCTCTTTCAGCTTCTGGGGAACTGGCCAGGACTTCAGGGCACTTATTTTCTCTGGGTCGGTCTCCACACCCTGCTCAGAGACAATGTGTCCGAGATAACGCACAGAAGCTTGGAAGAACTTGCACTTTTCGGGTGACAATTTGAGTCCATAGTCTTTGAGTCGGTGAAGCACTCTCAACAGTCGCCTTTCGTGTTCTTCAAGGGTGTCAGAGAAGATGAAGTCTCCAAAAGTAGATCAGGAGCTAGAGCCTTCAGCTATCAGGCTCCTCTCCTGTGGAATCATCTTCCTGTTACGGTCCGGGAGGCAGACACCGTCTCCACATTTAAGACTAGACTTAAGACTTTCCTCTTTGATAAAGCTTATAGTTAGGGCTGGCTCAGGCTTGCCCTGTAC
>NC_065524.1:5535066-5547894 GCF_006386435.1 Epinephelus moara
CCTGAGGTTTCTACCGTTTTTTTTCCCCGTTAAAGGGGTTTTTTTGGGGAGTTTTTCCTTATCCGCTGCGAGGGTCATAAGGACAGAGGGATGTCGTATGCTGTAAAGCCCTGTGAGGCAAATTGTGATTTGTGATATTGGGCTTTATAAATAAAATTGATTGATTGATTGATTGATGATTAGGTCATCCAGGAAAACCAAAACCTCTTTGAGATGCAAATCACCCATGCACCTTTCCATAAGGCGCTGGAACGTGCTTGGCGCATTGGTTACGCCTTGCGGCATCCGATTGAATTCCCAGAAGCCTAGTGGAGTTACAAACGCAGTCTTGGGTTTGTCAACTTCTGCCATTTCAATTTGGTAATACAATTTGACAAACGCTGAACATTTGGTAATATTTGAGGTTGAGGACACTGAACCAGCGTGAACCGGTGCGTGCTGTGAATGACTCCTCCAAATTTGGGAGTGCGTAGTTGTTTTTGACAGTGTGGAGGTTTAATTTGCGATAATCGATGCACAGCCTCACATCCCCGTTCTTCTTACGGACGACCACGATGGGGGAAGAGAAAGGTGATTCAGATTCTCTTATCACTCCTGTCTCCAGCAGGTCCCGCAGATGGTCACGTACTGCCTCAATGTCACTAGGATGAATGAGCCGGGCTCGATGTTTAAATGGGGTCTCATCATGGAGGCGGATGTGATGCTTCACACGATCGGTACATCCAAAGTCAAGATCATGGTGTGAGAATACCTCTGGGATCTGCTTGAGTTTGGAGACTACTCGTTCCTTCCAATCCGGGGGAATTGGAGAATTTCCAAAGTCAAACTTCAGATTGATTTCTTCTGCACTTTGTGCATCAGAAGTGAAGACATTGTGAGTCAAAATTTGGGGTGACACAGAGAGTTCAGCAATGATGCCCAATGGCTGAAGGATGATGCTCTGATCCGATTCATTGGTGACCACGACAGGGATCCAGTGAGGTGCGTGGCTGGCCAGGGCAACAAGACAGTTCTTTACACACAAACCTCCAGGCAATGGGGTGGATGGCTGTTCAATAAGAGCACACCTGCCGGCTGGTGGTGGATTTGCACGGACAGAAACCTGGATGACCATGGTGCAGCCTGCTGGAACTTCAAGTGGGGATTTACTTGCCAATCTCACTGCACTGTTGTTGGCTTCTTGGATTTGCTGGTGCCGCAGCTGCAGCAAATGGAGGACAGCTCCGTAGCCATGCCGGGATGGTTTGTAGCTGGCACACTCACTTTCCAGATGTTGCTCATAAAGCGGATCCAACGTGTTCATCCCAATTAGGACTTGAGAATGAAATCCTGGTTTGACATCTGGGACCACCAGTGCCAGGGTGTACACATCCATATCAGCACCAATGAACTCTCTTGGGTATGTAATAGTCATTTCAGTATAGCCCAAATATGGCACTTCCTGCCCAGCAGCACCCTCTACTTGTAGCAAGTTGCACAGTGGCTTGACAGGTTGATGTGCAAAATGTTGTTGTAGATCGAGATGGGTATGGTCGTTACTTGCGATCCAGTATCCAGCAAGCATGAAAATTCTTGTCCAGCTATGCTCACTTGGCCAGTGCATCTGGACCCGATTAAACCTCTTGGCAGGGGAATAGCCTCGGCGGAAGTGGAACGTAACTGGCCACAAATGTCTGCTTGATGGGACGTTGTTGGTCCTCAGCAGTTCCTGTTTGTCCCTCAACAGGAACCTGATCTAGTTTAAAGACGAGGCACCATGAGGGCTTGACCTTGACCATTTTCTCTGTTTCTCAGCGAACTGTTTAATCTTTATAGCTACAAGTGAAGGGTTTGGATCGTCGTCACAGTTGGGTTTTACGTGTCCATCTTCTCCACAATTATAACAATAACCTGGCTTTGGGCCGGATGATGGAGTCTTGTGAGAGGGATGAGAGGCTATTTTGGTGGATTTCATGCTTTCACTGAGCCGGCTGACGTGAGTTGGATTGGATGACGTGGGCTGCTTCGGATGAGACTGGGCAGTAAGGGACGCCAGCTGCTTTTGCATGTCGGCAAGCTGCTGGGTTAGCTGCTGCGTGATGATAGCCAGTACGTCGATTTTAGCCTCTTCTGGAGTGGCAGCAACATATTGAGCATGCGCCCCGGCCCGGGTCTTTGAGCCGAGGTGTTGCTTCATACGCTGAACCTTTGCAGCCCCTCGATCTTCCTCCATCCGAAGTAACAGCAGCAACTCAGCAAAAGATGGGGGGTTAGACTTGCGCCGCTTGAGCTGGAGTTCTAATATGAGCGTGTTGTCCCAGCAGCCACGACAAAACTGATTTAACAGATGTCGATTCAGTTCAGTCGCTGGGACTCCTCCCCTCTTCACAGCCAGATTTAGTGCAACCTGCAGGCGTTGCAAGTATGCAGATGGATTTTCACCCGCGTCCTGGTACAGCTCTATAAACTTGGCGTACAGCTCATCGCCGTTCTGGACTGTTCCATACGTGGAGTCAAGAATCTGGAGATAAACCATTGGTGGTGTTTCTGGCATGAGGTGCCTTACCATATCCCCTGCTGGTGGGAGTAAACTTTCCAGTATTTTCCTGGAGTGTTGTAGTTCTGAAACAGCAGGATCTTTCAATAGGAGCTCAACCCCAGATCGCCAGGCGTCGTAATCAGATTCATGCTGTGGTCTTGGAACACAACCAGAAAACGATCGGAGTCTCTGTGTGGACAGATGGAGTGCATTTTCATCACTTTTCACAATGTGTTCGACAACATACTGTTGTATTCCTGGTGGGTTGAGATCAGGAAGAGTCATTGTGGGAAATGACGGCCGTGCTGTGCCCTGAGCGCCAAGGGTGGAAAGGTTTTGTGGCAACTCATCTCTTGAATCCTGTGCCATGGCTGTAGCGCCTTGAAGTGGACTGAAGGTGGCAGTATTGGGTAACTGTGCAGGGATAGCTGTACTGGGGGCAGACGGCACCGTTTCCTCAGTGAGATCTGGGCGAGACTTCACTTCTTGGGTGGGACTTTGCTCGGTGATGGACTGGCCCAGTAGAGACATCCCCTAACTCGGCCGCGGAAACACCTGTCGCTGTCACAAACTCTGGGGGTGGGGATGATGTAGATGTTGTTGAGCCAGTCCAGTCTATTCGCCATTCCTCAAGGCAGCAACAACCACCCAAGCGTCTGCAGTACTTCGGGTTGGGTAAACCTTTAATCTCTGTCGTGCAAACACTTTTCCATAGTTTGGCAGATGTGTACGGTGAAGCTTTTACCAGTCCTGCGTCCGACACTATTGTATGTTCCCGTGTCCATGTGGTTTAGCATGCACCGGAGTTGCATGGTTTTAAGCGGCGAGGGTGTAACCCGGGTGATAAATCCCATTTTATTGATAAGAGACATCAAGAGGCGTCTAGTTATTGACGTTAGGACGTGGTGACGTCACGTGGGTCGCCGTCGTCGCGGCCGATCACGTGTATGTATTCAGCCGCTGTGGTTCAGTCTCAGCAGGAGCAGTGGGGAAGCTGCATGAGAGACGAGCTACAGGTTGGTTGCACTAACTTCGCTACTTTTCCCGTTTAAATGATAACTGATGGCTAAACAATGTATCAACTTGTAGGAGCCTCTTACCGTGCCGAAACCGCTGTGCTGAAACGCCGTGCTGAAACCCTGGTGAGTCAAACTGTTTGTAGCTGCTAATGTTAGCAGCTACAAACAGTTTGACTCACCCGGGTTACACTCACAATCACTAGCATCTGAAGGACAAACTTCCATGTTTACATAGAAACAAATGTATCAATAAAGAGAACAGTGAAAAGCAAAGTGCAATGATGTCTAACTTATGCTTTGTTTCAAGCATTTGCTGGCTCGGAATGACGTTCTTCAGTATACGCATCGAAACAATATACGTACAATTGACAGATTGTACAAATTTTTCAGATACAAATGACATACAAATACTATATACAGATTCAAGTGACATACAAAATACTATTCAAGTTTGTTATAAAAATTATGCAAGACGTAAAGTGCAAGAGATATTCAAAATATTATCTGAATTCCAGACTTAGTTGTGCAGATTATAGGGATGCAGATGGCATTCACATAACCAGTGCACACGTACAAATGGATGGGGTTAATAATAATGATAATGTATATATGGCTACTCAGCATTTTCCTTATCTTTGTAGGTATTAAAGAAGTATTTTTTCATTCTATTTTTAACCCTATGGGCCTGTAAGGGACCGAGCTGGCAGACAAGAGGAGACTCAGGTGGTTTTCAAAAGAGGGCTTTTATTTTACCCAAAAAAATGAAAAAAAAAAAAAAAAAAAAAAAAAAGGTACAAATGACAAAATATATAACTAAAGTTCTGGGCCCATAAAAGAGGTCAAATAAACAGAACTCAACTGAAGTGACCTTAACACCACCAACAGACCTTACAAAGTGGACACAATGGGGAAGATATATACTGGCTGATCAGACCATTAAGACACAAGAGAGATGACAGACAGACAAACACTACCAACTAAGCAATAAATAACAAAACAGAATAATTCCCCAAAAAAAGGTTAACTCAAAAAATTAACCAAACCAAAAATACCAAAACCAAATATTTAATAAAGACAAACAAACAATATACAGTAACTAAACTGAAAATAAACAGTTCCTCCCTATGAGGTGGCAGGAATTGGCACGGCCCAATTGGCCACTTCCTGTATTTAACAGTTTCAGTTCCTAGGGCACGTCCTTTGCTCGGGCGTGGCCAGGGCTGCGTTCCAAAAACAGTTTGAGTCGCCCTCGCTCACTTGCCCTCAGCCCTTGCTATGACGTCACACGGAGGCCACTTGGAGGGCAGAGGGAAAGTGGGCGGAGGGGGAGTGAAAGAGGTAAATGGAACACACCTGCCCTCGTTCACTCACAGGCCAGACAATCATGGATCAACCACATGTTGTTGGAGTAGCGCTATACTGTCTATTCCAAATCACACAAAATATACGAAGACTCATGTCATTAAGACGGAGACGTATTCTGCGCTTGATGGCAATACGTCGGTACCTGGTAATTNTACAAAACTTATTTAAATTGGAGCAAGGGGGCAACAGACTGAAGCTTGATTTCAAACATTCATTTGCATTGCCACAGTAAGTTACAAACAAACTCACTCCCAGGCCAGCTTTGAGGCATTTCTTTTGCCAGTAAAGAGAGCTTCATTTCTCATTCTGAGCTTTATGAGGAGCTCCGTCTCCTCATCAGACCCTGGATTGTCAGACCCAGACAATATGGAAACAATCCCTTAATCACACAGAATGCACAACAAACGACGTGACATCAGAAAAATGAAATGCTATTTAGATACAAGTATTTTGCTTTCTTTTTCTTTTGTCTGTGACAAATAGCTTATATACTTACACTTGTAAACGGTGGGTTCTGCCATAACTGCCATGGACAGTCTAATTGCACAATTAAATACCGACCCGTGCTGGCTCCTTAATTCATTTTCTTCTTCTTTGGTGGTAAATAGACAGCAGCCAACGATGTTTGAGGTTCATTATCGCCACCGCATGGACATATTTTTCGTGCACCACTGCAATGCATTGTGGGTGATATACAGCTCTGGAGTGACCATCGTTGTTGACTCGATCACTCAGCCCTCAAGGGTCGATCTCACCAAGTTCACTTCAGCTGTTTAGAGAAATGGAACAGCCCTTATGATGGCGGCGGGGATTCCCCCGAGGGCAAGTGCTGAGGGCAAGTGAGCGAGGGCGACTCAAACTGTTTTTGGAACGCAGCCCAGATGTCCTTCAGGAGCAGCACCTCCACACTGGTAACTCAAGAAATGAAAATTAGAACAACTTAAAGAAACTAGTGACTGTACAAAAGTTAACCCAATGTGCACGCTACAAATAGAAACTAATGTACTGTCAAAACTGTAAAATAAAATGAGTATGATGTATGGAACAAAATCCAATGTGTTGTCATTTATTTGTTTGTAATGTGAGATGTAATTAAGATAAGCTAAATGAGGAAAAAATGAACTACAAATGTAAAAGAAACCAAAGTGTGAGTGCCAGCTGGGATACAGACTTTAATGCAGCTGTGTGGCTGCAAGTGCGGCCATCACAGGGCCCTAGGCGTTTTTGGGGTATTTTTACTGTCTTTACTTTAAGCTCTTATATGATGTCTCCCTCAGTGTATATGGTGACTATGGCCCTGTCACCCATGCATAATTAAGCTACAGTTGTCTGGGTGCGCAAAGGTGAAGTATGCTGGTCTTGTCATACAAAGATTGACGAATGTCAACTGAACAATATGGAGATGTTTGCATCTTGAAAGCCGGACTACAAATGTGGATAGGACAGGGAGAAACACACACAAGCCTAAGACGTGGTAAGATACGATATTCCTCACTATATGAAGTGACTGATAACAAGATGGATTGTAAAGAAATTCGTCAGGTTTTTATTTTGTAGACAATCAATCTGTATTTATAGCGTGATGGGATGACAGCACAGTGATGTGTGTGGTATCACTGGAAAGCTCTCTGTGTGAAATCTCGGTGTACTATAGGAGGTCCCCCGGCAGACTAGGCCTAAGTCAGCCTAACTAGGGGCTGGTACAAGGCAAGCCTGAGCCGGCCCTAACTATAAGCTTTATCAAAAAGGAAAGTCTCAAATCTAGTCTTAAATGTGGAGACGGTGTCTGCCTCCCGGACCGCAACAGGGAGATGACTCCACAGGAGAGGAGCCTGATAGCTGAAGGCTCTAGCTCCTGATCTACTTTTGGTGACTTTAGGGACCACGAGTAACCCTGCATTCTCAGAGCGCAGTGTTCTGGTGGGATAATATGGCACTATGAGCTCTCTAAGATATGATGGAGCCTGACCATTTAGAGCTTTTTAAGTTAGGAGAAGGATCTTAAATTCAATTCTGGATTTTACAGGGAGCCAGTGCAGAGAAGCTAAAACAGGAGAAATATGATCTCGTTTCTTAGTTCCTGTTAGTACACGTGTCGCTTCATTCTGAATTAGCTGGAGAGTTTTTAAAGACTTACTGGAGCTACCTGATAAAAGGGAATTAGTTACAACCCAGTATGAGTCTAGGGGTAAGGGAAGCAACATAAAACCAGACAATGAAAGTAAAGTGAATAAGGCGAGCTGCCGTTTATTCATACACAAGATAAATTAACGATACAAGCTACACTTTAGTAGAAAGCGGCACACAAAAAGAAAACACGCTCACAGGCTCTGCAACACAACCCGGAAATCGGGCCTCAAGAAAGGAGCCTGAGCGGTGAATTAGGCATTTAAAGTACAACAAACACAGGGAAGGGCTGCGGGTGATGGCAAACCATAAAACAATTAAAACAAAACTCTGACCTGTCACCAAAAAATAAACACCCCAGCTAACTAACTGTGGCGGAAGGCCACCCAGAATAACAAAACCAAAACATATCTGCCTGTCTGCTCTATGACTTACCTGACAAAACAAACAACACTCAACCGACACCCATAAAGCTAGTGATCTATACAGCAAACAATCTACGTGTGTGTGAAAAGGATATGGGGCTAGGCTACAAAGCTAAATCCTAAAGCCCACAGATTCCCCAGATACAACAACTAACAGATTACAGCAATTGAAAACACAAACGGAGCGAGGCGGACTGCTCAGATTAAATCACAGCCGCCCTTGCCATTGACTCCGTGCAGCTTTTAAAGGTTTGGACAAGGGGCCAGCGAAGCAGTGATTGGCCGGAACTGATGATGACAGCGAGGGGGCCGGCCGACCAGCAAGCGGGGAACACTGAACAGCAGCAGAGGAGAGCGCGCTGGAGGCGTGGTCCGCCGGGGATTCCCTCCAGAAAAGCAGACAATTAGACACACACATAAATGATTGACAGGTGCTGGCCGAATAACTCCCACAATGACGTGCACAGCACATTAAACACAGAAAATAAATGTACTAAGGTCCGGAGACTGTAACAGTAATCCAGCCTAAAGGTAACAAAAGCATGGACCAATTTTTCTGCATCTTTTCGGGTCAGGATAGGCCTAATTTTCACAATATTACGCAGAAGAAAAAACGCAGTCCGTGAAGTTTGTTTTAAATGGGAATTAAAAGACAAATCTTGGTCAAATATTACTCCGAGGTTTCTTACGGTAGTGCTAGAGGCCAGAGCAATGCCAACCAGAGAAACTATATCATCAGATAAAGAGTCTCTGAGTTGTTTGGTGCCAAGAACAATAACTTCAGTTTTGTCTGAATTTAACATCAGGAAATTGGTGCTCATCCAGGGTTTTTATGTCTTTAAGGCAGTTATGAAGTTTAGTTAATTGATCTGTTTCTTCTGGCTTTATCAATAAATACAATTGTGTATCATCCGCATACCAAAGGAAATTTACAGAGTTATTTCTAATGATGTTACCTAAGGGAAGCATATATAAAGTGAACAGTATTGGTCCGAGCACAGAAACTTATGGAACTCCAAAACAAACTTTAGTACGTAGAGATGATTCATCATTAACATGAAAACAATCATGTGTATGTTTTTATCTGATTGTTTATTGTAGGCGATTTTAACATTCATGTTGACGTTGATAATTACTCCATGTCTACTGCCTTTATCTCATTATTA
Organism: Epinephelus moara; assembly: GCF_006386435.1. Lineage (NCBI taxonomy): Eukaryota > Metazoa > Chordata > Actinopteri > Perciformes > Serranidae > Epinephelus > Epinephelus moara. The sequence goes on from NC_065524.1 coordinate 5,543,687, forward strand.
GACTCCACTGGCTTCAGTCAGGGTGTACATAAACCCACTCACTGTTTTAACCACACCCTCGATCTAGTTCTGACGTATGGAATTGAAATTGATCACCTAACAGTCTTTCCACAGAATCCCTCGCTATCAGATCATTATTTAATAACTTTTGATTTCTTTTAACTCAATTACACACCACTCACTCGCAACAGTTACTACACTAGGTGTTTATCAGATAGTGCTGTCGCAAAATTTAAAGCAAAGATTCCATCGATGTTGAATTTAAGAACTAGATCGAGGGTGTGGTTAAAAGAGTGAGCAGGTTTATGTACACCCTGACTGAAGCCAGTGGAGTCTAATAATGAGATAAAGGCAGTAGACATGGAGTAATTATCAACGTCAACATGAATGTTAAAATTGCCTACAATAATAACTTTATCTGATTTAAGAACTAAACTGGATAAAAACTCTGAGAATTCAGATACAAATTCAGAATACGGGCCAGGAGCACGGTACACTATAACAAATAAAAGTGGCTGCATGGTTTTCCAGGTCGGATGTAAAAGACTAAGAACAAGGCTTTCAAATGAATTATAATCTAGTTTAGGTTTAGGGCTGATTAACAGACTAAAGTTAAAAATGGCTGCAACGCCCCCTCCTAGACCACTGCCTCAAGGAATGTGGGTATTATTATTACAGGGAGGAGTGGATTCATTTAGACTGACATATTCATCTTGACACAGCCAGGTTTCAGTGAGGCTGAGCACAGCCAGGTTTCAGTGAGGCTGAGTAAATCAATATGATTATCTGATATTAATTCGTTTACTAACTCTGCTTTAGATGTTAGAGAGCTGGGGCCTCATTTATAAAAGAGTGCTTAGGATTCATACTAAAAGTTGATGTGCGCCCAAAAGCTGAAAATGGCGTGCGCCAAAAAATAATCTGATTTATAAAACCGTGCGCACGCACACTTGCACGCAATGTTCTCTTTATAAATCACAGACCTCCTGGAGTTGTGCGCACCAAGATCCGCCTCATATTCTGCCCTCTACACGCCCTAGTTCAACCATAAATGGTCATGCAAATCACCTCATGAATGCGATCTGCATATAAATAAGCCGGCATGCGAGTGTTCTCTCGTTGTGAGTCACGGCGACAGGTGTGAGAAACGAACCAAAAAACGGAATTTCTCCGAGACTGAGCTAGAGACCCTTTAACGGGAGGTGGAGGACTGAAGAAAGATTTTATTTGGTGGCCACAGCAGCGGGATCACTAATAAAAGAAAGCGAAAAAAAGTGGCAACACATCAACGCTGCTGATGCTGTCAGCTGTGTCTGTGGGACTGCACAACAGTGACGGAACAAAAAAAAAATTGGTCTGATCTAAAGGTAGACCAAATATTTCTACTCCTTTACCAACATGTAGTTAATGTGTTGCTTTTAAATTTGAGGATGTTTGACATTGATGTGCGACATAAAGAATCACATTTATTAAAGGTGGAGGCAAAAAGGAGTATGTGCCAGTGCCATCTTGCGCAATTACGCACGAGGGTCACCGCAGTATTTATATGTTTATGGCAATTAGTCTGATCAGACACCCGGCCTGAATTACAGCATGAACCAGTGGTATCCCTGTCCCAAAATACAACGTGTAATTTGAAATACAATTCAAAGATGAAAGTGTAATAGGCGAACACGTTTCTTCATGCCGGTTTTGTCATGAACAGCACATGTCTAAGTAGGGCTGATGAAATGAGTGTAACGGTTGTGCTTAATGGCTGTATTTCGAGACATGATAAATGCACTGGAAATATTTAGCTAAATAAATAAATATATTCCATGCAGTCGCGCCATCCTCTCCCCCTCCTGCGCTCACAGAGTGGACAATGAGACGTTAGAGGCAGTGCGGATTAAATACGTATTTAGAAAGAATTTCAATTCAGGATTTGAGTTGGATTTTACAACGTTTTTATGAAACAATTATCACTCACTCCAAGCGCAAAATAAGGCTGCTGGATTTAATTTCAATGATAATGTGGATCTAAGGTGGATATAGCGTGACATTAAATTTGTGTGAGACATCAATAAAAATCTGACTCCACTTCTCCACCTCGCCGTCTGCGTCGCCACTTCCCAGTGTCTCCAAAATGTGCGCACGCATGACTCAGAGTTTGCTTACAGGTGCGCACATTCACCCGCCAAGTTTATTTTTATAAATCACAACCTTTGCTTGGGAAGTGGCGTACGCCACTTTCAAGCCCCGTTTTGTGCGTAAGCAAGCTTTATAAATGAGGCCCCTGATATTTAACAGTCCACATTTAATTCTCCTGTTTTGTCTTTCTGTCACAGAAGAGGATTTTTATTTTTATTAGGTTGTTATGCATAACTCCTCTTCGTTTAATTTTGGATTTAATTTAGGTGGTCGGGGGACAGACACCATTTGTATAAAACTATGGGTGGGTAACTGCATTAGAAGCTCAGAGGAGTGTGTAAGACTGCGACTGTGATTCCTGAGGCACGTTGTTCAAAAGTAGAATTAAACGCCAAGCCAGGCTGAGAAGGAGCGGCTATGTCAAGCCAGATGTAACTTATTCAGGTAAGTGCACATTCACGGCTTTCTAAAATAGACCACATGGGTTGATCACAGTTTCAATGATGCACCAATGGAGAGGACACGTGCGGCTTACTTCTCGCCCAGTGAGCAGCATGTCATTATGGAGACTTATGAGGAGGTCAAACACATACACTCACCAACAGCCAATTTCACACCAGCGGAAGAACTTGCACTTGATCAAAACCAAAGCAGGCTGATGATGGAGGGGATACGGGGGGGGGCAGCTACAGACTGTCCCACACACAGAAACTGCCCTCTTCATACAAGGTACATTATTCCAGTATACTGTACATGGAATCACCCATTTTATTCATTCATTAATCAACCATTGGTGTTATGTGGACTGTCTGACCTTGGATTGTCTTGCAGTGTCAGGTGACACACTGACCCTTCTGGAGCCACCAGAAGATAATCCGGTGAGTGTTATTCATTAAAGGCATATGCCTGACATGTCTTGCAAGTTTACACTAGGTCAATACAAGTTCTATTTAATGTGGCAGGGTGAAGGCACATCTGCAGCAGTGATGGATGCAGCAGATGAGAAGGAGACTCTGTCTCTGGACTCCAGAAGGTCTGAAGTAACCTGTCAGTCTTGTGGAAATAATTAAGTCCATAATGTACAAGAAGTCAGTGATGTGGTTCTCATAGAAAATATATTCGTAGCAGGACACAGATGCTGAATAGCCTGACAGCCTGCCTGGAAATATAGTGAGTATTGCCTGAAGGACATCCATGGTGTCCACAATTGCTGTGCTAACAGATATGTGTTGTACAGAATTCACAAACTGTCAGACAGCTATATGCAAGTCATCTACAGAAGCAGATAGCGCTGGCAGATGAGAAGCTCCAGCGTGAAAAGAGAAAGCTGCAGAACATGGAGCTTGATAGACAAATAAAAAAAAAACTTAAGGAAACTTGACTTGGAAATTAAGAAACTAGAGAAAGAAGTAAGTGATTTTAATGCACACTGTAAGCATGACTGTGATGCAATGTATTAATCAATGTTATTTCTCTCTTTCTCTTCCCAGCTCCAAGCAGACAGTGACTGATTACAGTATTTTTCATTTAAATAAAATGAGGTCAAAGAATATTGTGGTTTCCTCTTACTGTTTTCATTCATTAATGTAAAGTACACTGGAGTTATTGATCCAGTTAACTGGGAATGTAATTTGGGAAGGTCATACAGTTATGAAACCTAATATCCACTAATTGTGTGCTAATGCCAAATACACTTACTTGTATGTGTATTCCAACAATTAATCCTTTTATTGGTGAGGATATCTGCATGTCAAAGTATCCTTGGGCAAGATGCTGAACCCCAGATTGCTCCCAATGTTGTATGCGCCCTGTGTGGTAGACTGACGGCATTAGTGTATGTCTTAGAAGGTGGGGTGAGCAGCTGCACACTGCTTAGCACCTTTATCTTAAAGGGATAGTGCACCCAAAAATGAAAATTCAGCCATTATCTACTCACCCATATGCCGACGGAGGCCCTGGTGAAGTTTTAGAGTCCTCACATCCCTTGCGGAGATCAGCGGGTGGAGCGGCTAGCACACCTAATGGCAGACGGCGCCCCAGACTAACATCCAAGAACACAAAATTGAATCCACAGAGTA
>NC_065524.1:5548553-5550358 GCF_006386435.1 Epinephelus moara
AAGGGGAACCCGTTTTTTGTTTATTTTAACTGGCCCATCCAGTTTTCTGGAGGCCCACCCACAATCAAAATCCTGGCGCCGCTACTGCCGTGGATGTTTATACATTTGGAAATCTGCGTGGATAGTGGCGGTGTGAAAGATCCATGCGTAATGATTGCGAGCATGGACAACAGACGTCTTGTCTGTGGATTTCGCTGACCAAAATGTCATGTAGAGATTTTTTTACATGTAAGGGGAGCTGAACATACAGCTTTCATCCACAAACCAACGTGGGAGAGCCCCAAGACGCGTGTGCCAGACGCACAGAGGCATGCGTAAAACACCAATTTTGACCACTTATGCTGTTTAGTTGCTTTTTTAGTTAACTTTCGTTTCTTTTGGATTTTTGTGCATATTATAGAGCCGTTTTGGTCCATGTTTGTAAGCCTTTTTTTTCCTGGATAAAATTTTCTAAAGTTGCAACAAGCGGTGTCAGAGTGTGTGATTGAAAACCACCACGTCCTGCTTCCTGTTCAAGGCATCTCCTCCTTCGGATGCCGAGACTTTGTGTTTATTAATTAAGCTTTCACTGACTGTATCACATCTGTACACGTCTTAAAACATGAAAAATGCATTAACAGAAAGAAGGGAGTCACCTGTTGAGTAAAGCACATTTCCTTATATGGAAAGCCTTGTCAGAATGGTGGGACGTTTGCATGTCGGAATAGGGGTATGTCGGAATGGCATTATGTCGGAACAGTGTTATGTCGGAATGGTGGGATGTCGGAATGACAGCATGTAACCCAGTGAGGCTAAAAACAGAGTTCATATGACATTTTTCGAAACAACTTTTTATGTCGCGGCTGCAGCACACTTGGATCACTATGGATGAGCAGTATGGAGATACTTTGTGGATTCAATTTTGTGTTCTTGGACGTTAGTCTGGGGCGCCGTCTGCCATTAGGTGTGCTAGCCGCTCCACCCGCTGATCTCCGCAAGGGATGTGAGGACTCTAAAACTTCACTAGGGCCTCCGTCGGCATATGGGTGAGTAGATAATGGCTGAATTTTCATTTCTGGGTGCACTATCCCTTTAAGCGCTTTGTACTTTCTATAAACATAAAAAAGGTTAACTAATAGAGCTGGGTTGAAAAAATCGATTTAATCGAGTTTCCTTTAAATGGCACAAAATCTATTCATTAATGAAAAAATCGATCTTTTACTATAACTATTTTCCTCCGTGGACGTGTTGTACAGCCCATAGACATATATGCATAGACGCCGCATCGAGCGCTGAGCCGTACGTCAACGTCGCCGCCATATTGGATGTGGCAAGGCTGCGCTGTAAACTAATAGCAGTGAATGGACTAAATTTCATAAAGCGCCTTTCTTCAAAGAAATTTACGTTAATGCCTCTCGTTTATTCATTCACACACACACTAATATACTTGGGAAACAGGCACCAAAAACAATGTATTTGATCTTCTCAGATGGCTAAGATAAGAACTTTATTGATCCCACACAGGAGTAATTCACCTTACATCAGCTATAGAAAACAAGGTAGTGCTGAAAAACAATACACAGTATATACACACACACACACACACACACATATATATATACATATATATATTGTAGCGACCCTGCAGTAAATGTTCTGTTATAATGTCAGTGTTCTGTGAGTTAATGGCATGTTTGGGATTGAATGAGTATAGGTAGGGGGCGGGGGGCGAGTGTGACGGGAATGAGGGCAATGTGTGAGGGTGCTGGTGTGTGTAGGAGCGAGCTGGAGGAGAGAGCAGGAGTGCACAGTTGGAGTTACAGCTA
>NC_065524.1:5550390-5626928 GCF_006386435.1 Epinephelus moara
ACTTCATCCCGACTTGCTCTGACGTATTACAAAAGTGGACGGCGATAAAGCCGCGAGAGCAAGGCGGCCGCAGTTTTTAGAGCCAGGTGCTGCAGTTGCTCTCCACCGACTGCACCGCCTGGCTCTCACCTGATCTAACAGCTGATTGGTTCAGATGTCGACTCAACAATATATCGTTTTAGATAAACTGCTCATTTGTGTTGAATTTTAGAGATTAAGATTGTATTTGTCTGACCTGAGGGTTTATTCTGTGAACAGAAAACATGTTGTGTGACTGATGGTGAAAACAAACTGGTATATGGGTCTGATCTAATGAATTGACATAATTCCAGACAGGATGTAAGTGTGTCTGTGACTTCCTGTACGGACTGAAGGCTGCTGGAAACTGTTGGGAAACTGTCCGACTTCACCGCAGCTTTTTGTCACCGCCCCCCGCTGCGGCCGCCTGCTCTCGTCTACTTTTCAGGCGAGGCGCATTTCATCTCGAACGAGCCTACTATCAACCCAGGTAGTCTCGCGAGATCAGCATTTAGCTTGTTCATTAAATGCACATTAGTTTCACAAAAAAAGATTAAGAAATACCACTAAGCATCAGCACACTGCTAACTGTAGCCTCAGTTTGTGCCTCATACAGATCTGCTGGTAAAGTTAACTTTGCGTTAGCAAGCGTGATAAAAGACGGCAGAGAGGCGACGTTGTGCAAATAAACCAAATATTTATTAATTCTCCGTAGCAGTAAACACATGGGCCGATAACAAATGTGTTAACTAACTATGCTAAAGCTTTACAAGCTATNATTACAAAAGAAAGTAGGCTAATAACAATCATCTAATTGAATCAATAAACAAAGAGTCTAATATAAATTACCCAAGAGTTGGAAGACATGCATATGAATAGCTTGTAAGTCGACCAACCCCCCAGAAAACAAACAAACCTCAAAACAAAACGGAAAAAAGGCTAACGTTACGGCTAACAAGCTAACGTACTGACGCTCCTCAGACACTCACACACACACACACATAGTGATGTTACGCTCGAGCCAGTTTGCTCGACACAGTGTCGATCTTTTGAAGCGGAAGTGTTCCGAGACAGTGTTTCGATCTCTGATTCGGCACGTCCACAATCACACGACTACTGTGAGCGAGGCCTCGTTACGTCACATCGCGTGTTGCGCTGCTTCGCGGGAAATTTGAAGGGGTTGGGCAGTATGTCAAGGCTTTAAAATGGGTCTGATTCACTGCTCAAACTGTGGGTTTTTTGAGAGGAGGAGTTCAACGCTATTGCTGTATTTGTTAATTGGAAAGAAGTTAAGGAGAGTATTGTAGTTAGAATTAGGTTTAGATAGATTTAGTTACATTTCATACACTGAATAATACACATAGATAGCCTACATACACATATATTCATACATACACAACAAACATACATTCATAGAAACACACTAGACATATAGTAGAATAGGCTTATTAGATAGTTACATTTAGAGAGTTGTTTGAGTGTTAGAAAGAGTGTGTTGTGAGTTGTGAGAGTGCAAGGTGTGTTTGTGAGAGTGCGTGGTGTGTTTGTGAGGAGTGAGGTGAGTAAGGGACGGATATGGCAGAGCAACCAGTGCCTAAAAGAGCGCGCTCTTATGGATGGGAGCACTTTGACCTAATCAACCCCAAGAGGGTCAAGTGTCTTATCTGTGCACAGGAGCTGACGTTCAGCAATAACACCTCATCAATGCTGCGACACCTGCGCAGCAAACACTCCGAAACAACACCCAATACAGCTGCTGCTGCTGCTGCTGCTGCTGCTGTTTCTGAGGGTGCAGAAACCAGACAAGGTAATTTCTATAGATTAAAACACATAACAGTATTATATTGAACTGAAATTAATACTTTTTGAAATAATAATGTTTGTATACTTTCATTGTAAGGTCGGCAAGCGGAGTTGGACAAGGCACTGGTGGACATGGTTGTGCTTGACACACAACCATTTAAAGTGGTGGAGGACAAAGGCTTCAGGGCCCTCATACAGAAGCTGGACCCAACGTACATCCTGCCTACTCGCCAGGCCTTACAGGCTATGGTGGAGAGAAGGTATGAGGAGGCTAAACACAAGGCAAAGCAGGAACTGGAAAAAGCACAGTCTATAAGCTTAACTGCAGACATGTGGACCTCCATGAACATGGATAGCTATCTTGGGGTCACCTGCCACTTTATCAATGACAAAATGGAGCTAGAGAGTGTTTTGCTTGGTGTGGGACATTTCACACAGTCCCACACAGCAGCTAATTTGAGGGATGTCATGGAGCTGCAGTTAGATCAGTGGGGCTTGAGAGACAAAGTGCACTGTTTAATTACAGACAATGCCTCTAATATGATTCTTTGTGCCAAGCTGTTGGCTGTCCGAAATGTGCCATGTTTAGCATACAGTTTTAATCTCATTGTGAAGAAGGCACTGGATCAAACCCCGGCACTAGCTGATATCAGAACAAGAGCCAGAAAAGTTGTTGCTTTCTTTAGGACAAGCACTAAAGCAAAAGACAAACTCACAGAGATGCAAACGCAGCTGCACAAGCCTGTTCACAAACTGGTTCAAGAGGTAGAAACCAGATGGAACTCCACATACCTCATGTTACAAAGACTGTATGAGCAACGAGAACCAGTTGGTGCGGCAGTGGCATCCCTTACCACAGACATTCCTCCCCTCACATGTGTAGACTATGATACAGTCAATGACTGCTTGGATGTACTTGCACCCTTCCATCTGGCCTCCACAGAGATTTCAGCTGAAAAGCATGTTTCTGCGTCAAAAGTCATTCCACTGATCAGAATGATACAGCACAAACTGGCTGTAAAGGCATCAGCCATTACAAACCACACAGCACTCCATCTGATAAAGCAGCTGCAGTGTGAACTGGTCAAACGATGCACCGTTGAAAATGTCAGAGTTCTGGCCTTAGCCACCATCTTGGACCCAAGATTTAAGACATTAGCCTTTGGCAATGAAACCCATGCACAGGAGGCCATGTCAAAACTGACCGCAGAATGCGCTGGAGCCATGTGGGTTGAGAGGGGAATGCCGTCAACATCGCAGGTAGTGTACCATTTATTATTCCATATAACTGTGTTTTCCATACCTCTGTAGTAACACGTCTTAAAATGTTATCAACTCCATCAGTCAGCTGCCAACGAAGAACATGGGCCTTCAGCAGAAGACAACTTGTGGGATCTTTTGGACAGCAGAGTTGGTTTGTATTATGGCCTGTTATTACTGTAAGCACCATTTTGTTATTATGAAAGATGGCTAATTTCCCTTTTCTTTCTGTTTAGGAAGAACACAACAATCTCAAAGTGCAACAGCAGATGCTACAGTTGAGGTTCAGAGATATCTGTCTGAGCCCTACCTCTCCAGAGGAGAAGACCCGCTCACTTACTGGGCATCACGTCAAACTATCTACCCAAACCTCTTCAAGATGGCCCAGAAGTATCTTCACATGCCAGCAACATCAGTGCCATGTGAGCGGGTCTTCTCCAAAGCTGGAGAGGTCGTCAGCCACAAAAGGAGCAGACTGAAACCTTGCACTGTTGAAATGCTTCTCTTTTTGAATAAAAACCTTTAAACACTCCCTGGTTTACTAGTACACTCCGTTTATATTACCACAATGGCAAAGTTGCAGAAGCACTAACATTAATTTCTACATCACATAATACTTGTGTATTATACAATGTAGCACAAGTATGCATATGCATATGCATACACACCATGTATGCATATTTATATTTTTATATACATACACATACACATACATATATATATATATATATATATATATATACGCAAACACACACACATACATACATACATATACCGTTTTTTAACATTTATTGAATACAAGTACAAAGCAGTATGTGTCAAGCAGTCCTGAGGCTTTTTCAGGTCTTCCACTTAGATGCAGTTCTCACTTACAGCCAGCAGATGTCACTCTTCCGACTGTATGAAATGCTTCGAAGCAGTGTGTCATTCATGAAGCAGTGTGTCAAAGTGGTTCACTGCTTCATGAAGCTTCGATTTCACCTACACATACTAAACTGCCCAACCCCTTCAAATTTCCCGCGAAGCAGCGCAACACGCGATGTGACGTAACGAGGCCTCGCTCACAGTAGTCATGTGATTGTGGACGTGCCGAATCAGAGATCGAAACACTGTCTCGGAACACTTCCGCTTCAAAAGATCGACACTGTGTCGAGCAAACTGGCTCGAGCGTAACATCACTATGTGTGTGTGTGTGTGAGTGTCTGAGGAGCGTCAGTACGTTAGCTTGTTAGCCGTAACGTTAGCCTTTTTTCCGTTTTGTTTTGAGGTTTGTTTGTTTTCTGGGGGGTTGGTCGACTTACAAGCTATTCATATGCATGTCTTCCAACTCTTGGGTAATTTATATTAGACTCTTTGTTTATTGATTCAATTAGATGATTGTTATTAGCCTACTTTCTTTTGTAATTTTGGTTATCGTTGTTTAGTTTCTGGGGTATATTGTTTGGGTAAATTGGGGTGTGTGTCTTGTGTGAGTGTGTTTTATGGAGTGTGTGGGAGACTGTTGACTTGAACTAACTGTGTGTTTCTCTGTTGCCAGGAGCAGCGGGGTGCAAGCCGGCGGCAGGCGGACCTCTTGGTGGTGGTGTCCTCCCTCACTCACCCCTTTTTGCCGTGCTTTGGTTTTGTTTGGTTTATTTTGTCTTCACGTGTGGTGTGTTGTGTTCTTTTTTTTTTGTGGACCCGTCCCCGCTCCTTTGTTGGTCTGTCCTCCGTGGTAAGCCCCCGGCCTCGCTCCTTAGGCTCTCCCCCACACACGGTAAATTTCTTGTCATTGCTCTTTTAGTATTGAGAACTTGTCATTAGTATTGTTAAAAATAAAGTTTTGTACTTTTGTGGATTCTCGTCTCTGCCAGTGTTTAGTTGAACCTGAGTGCCTTATTCTTGTGTCCCTTGGAGGGGTTAAGTTCAATAATTTCCGGGGGGTGAAACTCCCCCAGGTGGCATTGTCGACAATCTTCTACTACTCCAGTTAGCTCAATCATGTTGTAACTAAGACATCCGCTGGAAAAAATATTTTTTTCACGTGCCATTTAATGAGTTATTACAGACACCGCTAAGGGCTAATAGCTAACGGCATCCCTACGTCGCCCCGGTAAATGGTCATGCAACGATTACGTCACATCCAGAGCCCGTAACTTTACAGGAACCTTCCTCGTACTCCGCTCTCAGTGGAGACACGGCGGTTGAGAAGGCCGAGCGAGAGGACGTTCCTGTAGTAGTTCCTGCCCCCCATATAGTACCAGGAACTTCTTCAGTGGAAACGGGCCTATTAGTTCCCCAGTAACTACTCTAATTTTGTGTAGCTTAGTTCCTCAGTAACTATTCATTCGTTCCTCATTAGTTCCTCGTTAGTTTCTCATTAGTTCCTCATTCGTTCCTCATTCGTTCCCCAGTAACTACTCTAATTTTGTGTAGCTTAGTTCCTCAGTAACTACTCATTCGTTCCTCATTAGTTCCTCATTAGTTCCTCATTAGTTCCTCATTCGTTCCTCATTAGTTTCTCATTCGTTCCTCATTCGTTCCTCATTAGTTCTTCATTAGTTCCTCATTAGTTCCTCATTAGTTTCTCATTAGTTCCTCATTCGTTCCTCATTAGTTCCCCAGTAACTACTCTAATTTTGTGTAGCTTAGTTCCTCAGTAACTACTCATTCGTTCCTCATTGGTTCCTCATTAGTTCCCCAGTAACTACTCTAATTTTGTGTAGCTTAGTTCCTCAGTAACTACTCAATCGTTCCTCATTAGTTCCTCATTAGTTCCTCATTCGTTCCTCATTAGTTCCTCATTAGTGTCTCATGAGTTCCTCATTAGTTCCTCATTCGTTCCTCATTCGTTCCTCATTAGTTTCTCATTAGTTCCTCATTAGTTCCTCATTAGTTTCTCATTAGTTCCTCATTCGTTCCTCATTCGTTCCTCATTAGTTCCCCAGTAACTACTCAATTTTGTGTAGCTTAGTTCCTCAGTAACTACTCATTCGTTCCTCATTAGTTCCTCATTCGTTCCTCATTAGTTCCCCAGTAACTACTCTAATTTTGTGTAGCTTATTGTAAAGTGTTACCGGACGCTGAATTTTTATCACTCCATCTTTTTGTTTAGAATCATTATACAGATCATTCAAAGTTCTTTGGAGAATCAAATTCACTGAAAGTTAACATGAAAGTCAGTCAGATAAGCTGTCTAAAGCCCATTTGTGACGAGACGAGTTGTAACAGGCAACTAATTTCTAAAAGTCATCTCTATGTAACAACTCTCTGTACTTCCATTCTGATTTCCAGCTTTTCAGGCGTATTTGTGGCTGAATATAGTTTGTAGCGCCTTAAAATATGAATGAGAATAGTGACAGTGAGATACTGGCTACAGTTGCACCTGTAGTAGTGATGAACGGCGAAAACAGAAACAAAATGAGCATCATTTTAAAAATACACCACAATAATATATAACCGGCACCAATTAATCAGTCAATGAGAATGTGTGTGGGCGGGCATAAGCACACATAGCGAGTAGGGCTGCAACGATTAGTCGACTAATCAATGACTAATTGACTATTAAAATAATCGGTGTCTATTTTAGTAGTCAACTAATTGGTTTGAGTCATTTTTCATGGAAAAGTACTATAAAAGTAACCCAAAATACTCTTATTGCAGCTTTTTATGTTCAAATATTGGTAGCTTTACAGATTCTCCCAAGATGGTGAACTAAAACCCTTTGGCGTGAGTACAAAACAAGACATTAGATGACATCATTTTGGGGTTTGGGAGAGACAGATCGACATTTCTCAACATTGTAACACATTTTTCGATAAAATGATTAATTGACTAATCAAAGAAAAAATCGACAGATTAGTTGACAATGAAAATAATTGTTAGTTGCAGCCCTAATAGCGAGCAGCAGCAGCGACCCACTATCCGACACCAGCACACCGTGAGGATGGAAACAGAGGGCTCAGTGGGGACAGAGCACCTGCTGCAGCAAGTAAACACACTGTCTGCAGTCATTTTGACTTGACCAGCGGACTTCACTACAAGCTGATTGGCTGCTTTATGTTCTAAAAACCAGCCAGTGGCATTTTGACCAGCTGGGTTGCGGGTGACACCATCAGCTGACTTGAGTTGAGCTCAGTCTGGCTAGTTCACACCTCTGCAACCTTTCTCTGCAGCGTTCTAAAACTGTTTGATCTCATCACTGATCTTTGGTCTGAACTGTTCTTAACAGGTCTATCCTAAACTAAAAAGACCCCCTTTGTGTCAACACAAACAAGCCAGACTACAAGGAAAGAAGTGCATTATTAGCAGCAGCACATGTCTGTACACTTATACAATACAGTGCTGAGGTTATGGTGGTTATAACCTGACAAAGAATATGCTTCCTGCTGTGGTATTCACAGATATTACAGGAGTGCACTTAGGGTCATGTGTGTTAAAAGGTTGTAATAAAGGTTTATTTAAGCCTGTACCAATTAACATCAGGATGATGAATGAAGTGGTTGGGAGTGTGTGAGTGTGTGTGTGTGTGTGTGTGGCTCAGCTGCTCATCAGGGATGGGTCTTGGTCCTCCCACCATTAATGATAAAGTCTGCACACACACACACACACACACACACATTGAAGCTGTCAGGCAGTGATCAGTCCAAGCTGGTCCATACAAAAGCATCACATGTTCTGGACAATGAACTGCCGCATTTGCATAGAAACTGAGTGAAGAGGCTGACAGAGGACCGCTGGGACTGATCAATGAAGACAGCTATGGACACTGCACTCACTTTCTCTCTCTCTGTCTCTCTCCCCCTCTCTCTGTTTGTAATGCCTTGAGAAGTGCATATATAGCCTATGTATATATACATATACATATATATATATATATATATATATATGTATATGTGTGTGTGTGTGTGTGTGTGTGTGTGTATAAATTAGGGCTGCAACTAACAACTAATTTGATAATCGATTAATCTGTCAATTGTTACTTCGATTAATCGATTATTAATCAGATAAAAAGTCAAAAAATTTCTGTCCTTTCTAGCATTTTATTCAAAAAACGTATTCATCTTCTTGTACATTGCTCCTTCAAACAACTTGCAAATTGAAACAAAGCAAATGTATATGTTACATCAAGGGTGCAAAAACTGTTTTTTATAAAATGCACATAACTAGGTCTTTTTACAGTTTTTTCCTCTAAACAAAAACCTGTTAAAGTGTTCCATTTTAAAAGGAGCCAAATGATTTAAACAAACAAAAACATAAAATGAAAAATAATAAATTTTATAAAGTTTACATCTGTTTTCAAAACAAAAACCTGTGTAAGACTTCAGCTTAAAGTAGCTGAATGGTTTAAACAGCTGACCTTTCTAAGACCTGCTCAGGTGTTAGAAACTTCAGTTTTCTGAACCTCAGGTCCAGGGGGGAGGAAAGGATCACCGTGTTTGCTGCTGTGTCAGAGAAAGTAGTCTCCTTCTTCCATCGCTGTTGAAGCTGCTCTGTAGCAGTGACTTGGAAAGCCTGCACTGCCGCTGACTCGAAGACAGCACTCTAGGTGGACTTCACTAGCCCCTTCACAAGTGGAGGTACTGCAGAGATTGTGGTGTATTTCTCCCCACTCAAAAAAAAACCACTGTGGCACATTCAAAGGGTTTAAGGGCTGTGGAAAGCTCTTCAAGCAGGTTCCACTGGCTGGCTTTTAAGTAAAGGTACTGTTTGCCTCTCTGTGTAACAGTCGAGTCGGACAGCGTGGCAGTTAAAGGCCACCTTTGCTCAAGCAGTCGGCTAATCATATAAAATGTGTTATTCCATCTAGTGCTTACATCCTTTACAAGCTTGTGCTGAGGTGTTCCCATTTGTTTTTGTTTTTGTCTCAGTTTGTTACAGGCTAGCTCACTTTTTCTAAAGTGTTCCACAAGACATCTTGCAGCCCCAACTACTTTTTCAATGCTTGAGTGCTTCAGTGATCACCAGCTGCAAGGTGGCCAGCACAACGGACTGAGGACCACTCATGCTTCTCCTCAAGTACTTTTGTTGCAGCCACAATATTGACACCATTGTCATGCACAATAGAAATAATTTTGCTAAGGGGAATTTCAAAACCTGACTACTACCTCCTCCAACCGTTCTGCAATGTTGGATGTCGTATGTCTTTCCTCCAGTGGCATGGTTGTAAGGCAGATTGACTTCATGTTCCAGTCATCTCCAATGTAATGGCATGTAATGCCAAGGTAGGCTTCCATGGCTACACTTGTCCAAACATCAGTGGTGAAAGCAATCTCGCTCTGGGTGGCTTTTATGCCACTCTTCATGCTTGGAATGTCTGCTTGTACTTCTTCTCCATCAGTTTGGTAAAATGGGCCCTCGAGGGAAGAGTGTAACTAGGGTTGAGGATGTGACTCATTTTTCTGAATCCTTCATCCTCCACCATTGACAGTGGCCTCATATCAGTTACCAGCATATTCAGGATATCATCAGTTAGTGCTGCTTGCTGTGGTGTGCAGACCTTCTTCAGAGCAAAGTCACTAATGTTGGCTTGTTTCTTTCTGAAATGAGAGAAACCATATAATGAGTGTACATAGTAGCACCATTTACATGTAAGTCAATACATACCTTGTTGATTTATTTATTTATTGTGCACATTAATGAACATTGCTGTAAATGTGCCGGTGTTAGCCAAAGGCTAATTTTCAACTGCAGTCCTCCGGCATGATGTTAAAAAGACCTCAGGCCATTAAAAAACACAAAAACAGGGACACAAAAGTCATAATATGTAAAACAACAAATAGCAAACAAAAACAGGAACACATAAGTCATAATATGTAAAACAAATAACAAACAGATAGACAATAATTCACAATGAAAAACCAATACGTACAGTGCAACAATAATTAATAATTGAATAACTGCTGTAAAGACAATGCCACCACAATGAAAACAAAACTAAATTAAATAAATGGACATTGGGGTTGCAGCATGCACTGAGAATAAAATGGAAATTTAACTAATATATATTTGATCAGATATTGCTGAAATTTCTGTTGTGAAGAAATAAAGGATTCACTTTAGACTGCCTCTGAATAGTAGCATGAAATATTCCAGCAACTCCATAACATTAGTTATACTCAAGTGTCTCTCCAACCTAAATAGCTTTAAATAGCTTTATTAGTGGCCAGGCTAACGTACATTAATCCATTACGAAACGGACAGGAGATATTTCTATCCGTTACTTTTGTTTCGAAATTAGTAACTGTGCCTTCTCTCCATCATAACGGACACATTATCAGCCCTGAGTCGCAACAAAGGGATACTCAAACAAAATAACTGGGGTGCTGAACTCATTAATGGTTATTGTGCCCCAAAACAACACAACAAATGAAGTCGTCGCACTCTCGAAAAAAGTTTATAACACTTAAATATTAATGCACAGCAGCTGCTGCTACGCTTCTTTTAACAAACAGATTACTCCTCGTGACAAAAGATTAAAAACAGACATACACGGACAGACACAATGGATCAATGTACCCGGGCTAGGGCTTTATAAAGTTACGTACCGTGAGTCCCTTTCACCCATGGCTCCAACATGTTTCCTCCTCAGGTGCTCCCGCAGTAATGTTGTGCTACCGTGCCATGCGAGGTCAGCTCTGCACATGTTGCAGCTAACTGTCTTCTTTGAAGGCTTTAATATAAAGTGTTTCCACACTTTTGAATCATTAACCCCTGTTTCCGCACGTTTCTCCACTGAACTGCTTGCTGTAGTGCTTGCCTCCACCATTTCTCAAATGTTCCCTCCTGGCAAGAGAGACGGTGTTGTGTGAGCTGCATAAGGCATGACATTGGCTGGCTTACTGCCACCACCTGAGACAAATGCAGCGCATCATAACATAGATCCAACGAATCGATGATTAAATTCGTTGCCAACTATTTTTATAATCAATTTTAATTGATTTAATCGATTAGTTGTTGCAGCCCTAGTATATATGTGTATATATATATATATATATATATATACATATTGGTCCACCACCCATTGATAGCTTTGTCACCTTCTACCTATGCCAATCCTCAATGCCTATGTGCAGTTTCACATAGATTGACCATGTCAGTGAGTAGAAAAACGTGGGACAGACAGAATGACAGTTTCCATGATTATGTACAGCATACCATACCATGACTTAGTCATACCAAAAATTAGAAAAAAACAACAACATTGGGCCACAGGGGGAGCCACAGCGATCGGTCGCATTTAAGCCATTTTTAAGCATTTTTCTGTTGTTATAGCGCCACCCAGTTGCCAATTAGAGTTAAATTTCTCCAGTCACCTTGAGGCGTCCTGTTCTACATATCTACCAACTTTAGTAAAAATCGATATGGCAGTCACGCCTAGATAAGAAATTAGCTCTCTAGCACCCCCATTTGTTTGATCGGGTCATTAAGGGAGGGGTCCCCTCAGATTCAAAGTTTACAATTTAAATCGGTTGTGACCCTACCATCTGAATGTCGCAGCAGAAATCAAGACTCATCAGACCAGGCAACGTTTTTCCAATCTTCTATTATCTGATTTTGGTGAGCCCGTGCGAATTGTGGCCTCAGTTTTCTGTTCTTAGCTGAAAGGAGTGGCACCCGGTGTGGACTTACGCTGCTGTAGCCCATCTGCCTCAAAGTTTGACGTGTTGTTTGTTCAGAGATGGTCATCTGCATACTTTGGTTGTAACAAGTGATTGCTTTGAGTTACTGTTGCCTTTCTTATCATCTTGAACCAGTCTGGCCATTCTCCTCTGGCATCATCAAGGCATTTCTGCCCAGAGAGATGCTGCTCACTGGATATTTTCTCTTTTTTGGACCATCCTCTGTAAACCCTACAGATGATTGTGCGTGAAAATCCCAGTAGATCAACAGTTTCTGAAATACTCAGACCAGCCCGTCTGGCAACAACAACCATGCTAAATGCATTGAGTTGCTGCCATGTGATTGACTTATCTGCTATTTGCGTTAACAAGCAGTTGAACAGGTGTACCTAATAAAGTGGCCGGTAAGAATATACGTGTGTGTGTGTGTGTGTGTGTGTGTGTGTGTGTGTGGTTAGCTAAATGCTAAGTTAAAAAAATGATCCATTACTCACTACAAACTGCCAGACTCAGGTAATAATTCCGACACTTATTTTTACATTTAATATTTGAACACTTTTCCTACTGTGTCTACAGCTTATTTCTGTACTCCAGTTGTGTATTGTGGAACATGTTTCATGTCACTGAGTGTCATTCTTGCTGCCACAGTAACCTATTTTCCACAGGGATATCACCATTTCATTTTTGCTCTAAATCTGATTATGTTGGATGTGATTGGCTTGTGCCTCTGTCACATGACCATGCTCATTGCTGGACTGGAAACCAAGAATTAAATGAGCCTGTTGATGACCAGATTGTGACACTGGTTATCCAAGATCATCAATCTCTGGCTCAGTGGAGCCAGGTAGTTAAAAGAGAGCCAGGCTGAGCTGAACTGGTACTCATAATATTTTTTCTTGTGTCATGCCATGTAGTAATTATTGTTTCAAATGAAAACACTGGCAAAACCTATACTGAAGCAACATTTTAAATGTATTAAATGTATCCATAATTTGAAAAATTAAACATGAACAACTTCAGACATTATTGAATCAGGTTGAAGCCATGTGAGGAAGTCTTTTGTGATGCAGTCAGAAGGCCAGTGTGCTGCCTCAGGCTGGAGGCTGTTCTCTAATGAATAGAGAGCAGCTCCCAGCACTGTCGTCCATATGGGAGCAGCGGTCAAGGGTGGAGGGGAGCAGGATGGGGTTAATGAGGAGATAGTTGGTGGGAGGTTGGGTGACAGTGCATAGACATACACTCACCAAGTCACAATTGTCTACACACACCATTTTGTGTCCTGATGTGACTAAAAGTACTCCACAGCGTTGGAGGCCTGCTGCATCCGATGGCTGATCCAGAGCCAAAGCTTCAACGCAGATATGGACAACTAACAGTGATTTTAACTGCATGCACAAGGGGGCGCAGGATTGAGTTACTGCTAATTCTAACACAAAATTGCTACTGCTGCTTCTTCACATTTAAACACATCAACAGGCAGAACATGGGGTGGCTGTAACTGTGACACAGTCACACTGACGTTAACGCTGATGTGTTGTATCTGCAGTAGGAAGAGTACTGGGTGTCCACTCTGGCGCTGTCACACAACAACAATGAGTAGTTCCTCCAAGTGTATATTATATCAATCAATTCAATCAATTTTATTTATAAAGCCCAATATCACAAATCACAATTTGCCTCACAGGGCTTTACAGCATACGACATCCCTCTGTCCTTATGTATATACGTACAATACAACTGCAGGTCAGCTATATCTGTCAGCATGGATATAATACCAGCACCACACATTCAATGCCACATGCAAGCTAAATGACTTGCATGTGGCCTTTGACATGTGCGTTTCATGGTGGAACCAGAAATGTGCAGCTGAGGGTGCCAGTAATTTCCCTCAGGGTAAGATTGCTTGAGGCATGTCAGCTTATCATGAGAGGTTCAATACTCAAAAAAAAGATTAACAACCACTACTGATGTAAACAAGTAGAACAACTACTCTTTCACATTTTAGATGTAATCCATTCAAGCCTTGTTGATGCTCAGATACTGAAGCAACACTGATATTGTTTTGGCAGTTTTGTAACTTTTTGTTAAAGGTCCACTATGTAAGATTTAGTAGCATCTAGTTGTGAGGATTGCAGCTTGCAATCAGCTGAAACTTCTCCTGATTAGAATTCCTCTCTCTTCATTATTCAGGAGGTTTTTTCTGGGAGACGAATTATCCGTAGAGGTCTCCGCCTCTTCAAAACAAACGGACCAGGTGATTAAAACTGGTTAAAACAAGGAATAAAGCAGTTTCATGTTACAAATCAATGTTTCTCCTGACGATGTCAGTGACAGCCACTAGTTTAATTGTTTTTAATTATTCACAGAGGTCTCTTCCTCTCCTAAACAAATGGACCCAATTATTTAAATTGGTGAAAACACTGGATAAAGCAGTTTCATGTATATAAAAAAACAGAGGTTTTTCCTGATGCTTACATCATGGAGGGGCTTCTAACTATGGTGACCAATGCAATAAAATGTGAAAAGGCGGAGGTCCCTATCTAAAACCAATGTTTGGTTTGTCCATTCTGGGTCACTGTAGAAATATGGCGGTGCAACATGGTGATCTCCGTAGATAAGGACCTGCTTCCTATGTAGATATGAATGGCCCATTCTAAAGTGAAAGCACAACAATTCTTATTTTCAGATGATTATACATTAAAGCCCCCCTCCAGTCAGTTTTACTTCCTGTTTAACAGTTATTGTTCTTTCTTAAACAAAGAACAGGGGTGTGTCCAATAGTTGGACACAACGTTAATTCATAATCAAAGCAATGAAACTGCAGCTACAGTAGTTTGGAAAACAGCAATATGACACTTAGGTCTGCTGTTTGAAATGGAGTTACTGGACGTTTCAGAGGGCACCGTCCACCAGCATCAGCACCAATACCGCCCCTGGCAGCCCTTTGATTCTTTTTACCATAAAACTTAAATTAAAAGCCTAGTTCCAATTAAATGCCTAGTCCATTTTACTAGCCTAGTGTGGCTACACATTTTGACAATAAATGCCTGTCTCAATTAGATGCCTGGTCTGGTTGCCAAGAAGTACATTTTTTTAATAGATGTTCTTCAGATGTATAAAACTGTGTTGTTGGCTACCTCAAATTATGTGTCCATTCCGCAATTACCCTGCAAGTTATTCATATTCCTTTAGTCCTCAGATTAAAGGAATCAAAGGGGTTTTTCATAAAAAATAATCAAAGTTTGGAATATTGTTTTAACAGGATAAAGTGGTGCTGTGTCAGTATGCCCAGTACCGTAATCCTCGAGTGCCTGAAGCGTGTGTGATTGAACCCAAATGCAGCAGTCAGTGACAGTTGGTAATGACCTTTATTTATACACAGAGTAAACAGGAACTTGACCTGAACTAGAGCTATTTTCGTCTTGTAAACTGAATGAGATTTGTTCTCCCAGCATTATTGTTTAGCAGTTTCCCAAAGTAGTGTTGATGACTTGTTTGGAGAGCCATTTATGTCTATGAAGGATGCCCACTCTCTCCTTTTTCCAAAGTCTGGGTCCTTAAGCATTGCAACATTAAAGCACCATCTGGAGGACTGTTTATGGAGCAGCTTAATGTGGAGATGTAAAGAGACAGGAACATGATCAACTATAACAAGGAGGATGAGGTATTTGTTTCAGATGATCGTCTTACTGGTGAGAAAGAAGTCTATGCAAGAGAATAGCCCCTTTTCCACCAACATTTCCAGGAACTTTTATCTCCAGGAATTTATGTACCTGGGTAAAATAAATCCTGGTAATCTGTGTGGTTTGCGTTTCCACCGCACCTCAAAGTTCCGGAAAGTTAATTCAAGTCAGGCTGATGGTGTAGATGATTCGGCGTGTGCCCTATATCTAGCTCCACCAGCTTATTGGGTGGTAACATGGTAACATTAGTGCTAGTAGAGAGAGGAGGGGCTGTTTGTCTCAGCCAGCAGCTAAGTTTAAAAGTATTTTACGGTAAGTGTCAAACAAAGTTAGTCTACATACAGACAGCTGTCATTTGAGCTTATTAGTAACAATTCGCCAATAGCAGAACTAACGTGCTGTCTAAATCAGCGTGTAAGACATAACGTTAGTGGTGGTGGATGAGAGACTGTGGACGGAGCATATTGAATATCGCTGTCTATATGTTTACATGTTTATGCTTGCTGAACAAATGTATTGATAAAGTATTGGTTTCTTACTCACTAAGGTTTAATTTCACTTACAGTAACGAGTGTAGCTGCCATCAACACGAGTAATTTTCTTTTAAAGATTATTTTTATTGGCTTTTTGCCTTTATTGACAGGACAGAGGGTGAAATGGGGAGACAGAGAGAGAATGGGGACTGACATGCAGCAAAGGGCTGCGAGCTGGATTCAAACCCACGGCCGCTGCAGCGAGGCAATGCCTCTGTACATGGGGCGCCGGCAATATCCACTACGCTACCGACGCCCCAACATGAGTCATTTTCGAGTTATCTTCACTTCGCAGTAGCTGAAAGTTTGTGACTTTTTCCTTTAAATAAAACAGCATATTGGTATGTCTGTAAATTCTCTATTACAGCATTTATCAGTAGTAGCCTATAGTTAAGATAGGAAAAAATACAAATGTGTTGCCTTTTTCAATTTCAGTGGTGCTCCTAAATTTTTATTTTTATTTTTTAAGATTTTTTTGGGGCTTTTTAGCCTTTAATGTACAGGACAGGCAAGCGTGAAGGGGGGAGAGAAAGAGAGGGAGCGAGCGACATGCAGCAAAGGGCCACAGGCCGGAGCGGAACCCGGGCCGCCGCGGCAACAGCCCAGCACATGGGGCGCCTGCCCCACCACCAAGCCACCGGTGCCCCGGTGCTCCTACATTTAGTGCTGTGCTGGTGTTCCTAAAATTTTCAGTAGGGAGCAGCACTGCTACTGGTGGAAAACAGTAAGTCTGGAGCCCTGAGTAACCAATATAGCATCCTCTGTGACAACTGAAAATAACATCAGTGGGGTAAATACACCACTCATCTACTTGTCAAGGACAAATCAAAACAAAACATGAGCAGAAATTAACCAACAGTAACATTTTGAATGGAGGACATGAAACAAAATGGCAATTCTGTCTGATAATCAGGCCAGCTTTAATATAGCTTCCAGTCACCAGTGGCAAAACTCAACGCACTGCTGATGAGCATCACCTCAGTCAGTGAGTCAAATAAGAAATAAGAACTACAATTTAACTATGATTTACATAATTTGTATTGACTGTAATGGAAGAGACCATTAGTTGCAAAAGTAGATCATGTTTATGTTATTTTCACCCACCTGACATTGCTTATTTCAAATCTTATCCCCTGAAAATGGACATCCCGTGGTGGCTGCATTTTTTTTTTAATGATTTTTAAAAACTTGATCTAAATAAAAAAACGGGGGTAGAACATTCATTCTTTTTGCAACAGAAAAGATTTCTGTCTTTCATGCCATCATGTTGTTTGTGTGCGACAACGTCATTACGTTATGCTATAAGCAGTCCAAAAGACTGAAAACACGTGGTGACACCAAAATATTGTCCTGTCATAGAGGGAGATTGTTGTTTGCATGATCCTGTTTAAAACTGATGGAAAATAAAAACTATAGTACCTAGAGTGTTATTGTTGCAACAGAAAGCTAAGACTTCTGTCTACATGTTTTCCGCTTGCAATGATGTCATTACGTTATGCTACAAGCAGTCCATAAGACAGTAAAAATGTGTGGTTGTGCCAGAGGAGCAGAGAGGCAGGTCAAATTTTTTAGTTTATGACACAGTTTCAATAATTTTATCAATTATTATAGATTATCTACTTCCCTAACCTTTTAGCTTTTAGGTACAGATTTTAGGGATATGAAATAACAAAAATACCAATTAAGAAACGTTTCTATTGCAGATAAAACTATCAAAATGGCTTTACACTCTGCTTATAAAAATGCTTCTTATAAAAATGAGCATATCTCAAAAACTGAAAAAAATGTACAGAGTTCAAATAACCTAAGGAGTGTTAAGAAATATTTTGAACATGTTTCTACATTTATAAATCTAATGGATCATTATGTTTTATGTGTTTATTTTTTCAAATCTAATGAAAAAAACATCAGATCTTTGTATTTTTTAAATTAATGACATAATTTCAATACTTTTATCAATTATTATGGTTTGTTGCCTTATATAACCTTTAAGCTTAGGTTGCACAAATTTTAGAGATATAAAGTGTTTACTCCAAGAAATGACATCAGAATAAGCAAAAATACTGACACATGCACTGACTGACAGTTTCTAAGGCAGAGTTTAAAGGGTTAGAGTATTAACAAATAAAAAAAATGTATTTATACAAAATAAGTTGTATTGAATGCAGACTTATTATTTGGGATAAACTCTGTGGACTTAAAAAAGCTTGAGACACAAGAAGTGCTGACAAATGGCAGTCCTAACTATTGTATCACTACATCTTAATCATCAACCAGTTTTTCCACAGCTTCTACACGCATATTTAAACGAATGAGGGCTAGAGATCATCTAACAGGATCAGATGTGGCCTGTCCAAAATCCACCAGAAGGTGATTTATCAATGTATTCATCAAGCACTGTGCGTCGATGGGTTCATTACCATCAAATTAGTGCAAGAAATCATGGCGAAGCCTTGAAATGATGTGGAAAGACAGCACTGATGAGATTAATGATAAATACATTACCCTCGTGCTAGCATAGTGCCAGGGTGATTGATGGTGTTGGCATTAGCCACATGCTAGCATGTACATTGCTAGGATGATCGATGGACAGATAGCTGCGTTGTTAGCAGCATTAGCAAAAAAGTTGATCCTCAGAAAGTGATCAAAATTATTTGTAATGTAGATACAGATGAAATCAAAAGCTTTTTGTCTTTTAAACAGGAATTGTTTGTTAAAATACAAGGTGGCCTCTTCTTGTAACATCATTCTTGATCCGAACATGATAAGAGCTGTGAAGCAGCATTTAACCTTCAGCTTTACCTTTAGCTGTGCTGCAGATATGGAGAAAATGGAAGGTAAATGTGGGGACAAGGCTAGTTTTTCACAGTCCAGAGGGTTTCAGTGCCATTGCCGTTCATTGCTGTCGTGGGGGGAGAGAAGAATGAAACGTTAACAGAGGCTCTCTGCCTCATGTAGTGAGAGGAGCTGCCCCAGGCCTCGTACATCTGCCACCAAGATGACTCCAGTAAAAGCAAGGAGAAGGAGGGGTGGGACGCCAACAGTGACAGAACACAGAGAGGATTCACAGATGGAGATAAAGGGGATTGTTCGCTTTGGATAGGAGAACAGAAAATATTAAGACCCTGATTACATTAGTAGTTAAACATTAGATCTTTCCTGGCTTGATAAATGCACAACACATTCTTATCCCAAGTCATCTCTGTCACTGTTTTGTCAGTGGCCCTTCACATCTACATATTACACCCTAGGTATCCTCCTGCATCTGCTGTTGACATTTCGCGATGCTGCGGCCAATGATGGGACAACAACAAAAGCATGTGAGTAGGTTTTGACAAAAAATGTCAAGATTTGGCTTTCTGATTTTTTTGTTCTTGATTAGATAAGACAGTGTAAGCCTGAAAGGGAAAGAAAGAAGACAGGATGACATGCAGCAAAGGGCTGCAGGCTGGAACCCGTGGCCACTGCAGCGAGGACATTGCCTTTGTATGTGGGACGCCTGCTCCACCCACTAAGCCACCAGGCACCCCAAGGTTTGGCCTCACATCCAGACAGGAAATGAACAAGGTACTCCTGGGTGAAAGTCTGGGGTTTGTTTGACCCATCCACCACCACTCCTGCCCGCCCTACAGGGACTTTCCAGCTCTTATATCACGTTGTTACCGGCAGTGTTTCAACCTGATTCCATCTAGCAGTGTATCATATTACCGCAGCAGGTGCCGTACGGCTACACTATGAAGTGCCGCCACCTGTCTGCGTATCATACTGCCACGACAGATATGGTCTGGCCGCCTTACCAACTGATGCCACACTGCACCGTATCGTACCACTGCAAAATCAATAACAAAGCAGTGGTATCTGATGATTTCGGAATGAGAGCGGGCTGCAATGTAGCTTTGTTAACTTCATTAGAGCATATTTAAGTCTTTAGTCCAGTTCAGACCAGGGATTCATGACAAAATGAGTTGAAACAGGCAACTAGTTGCAATGTGTCTTTCTACAACATTGTAAGAACCTGCCAGTTCACACTAATGCAACTAGATGAGACGGTGTATCATCTTTATGCAACAACTCTGTGTACAGATGGACTGCATTGATAATCAAGACATCACAATAATATAAATAACTAGTGCCAATTAATCAGTCAGTGAGGCTTTATGTGTGTGCAGGGGTCTTAAGCACATTACGGCAAACCGTGAGGACGGAAACGGAGGGGACGGAGCACCTGCTGCAGCAAGCAAACACATCATCTACATTCATTCTGACTTGATCAGCAGACTTCACTACAAGCCAATTGGCTGTTGTAACAGGTTACATGCTTTGCATTCTAAAACCAGGTACCGGCGATTTGACCAGCGGAGTTGCAGTTAACACCATCAGCTGGCATAAGTCGAGCTCAAACCGGCCACTTCACACCACTGCAACTTTCCTCTGAAGTGTTCTAAAATGGTTTCCTCTTGTCGGGAATCATTGGTCTGAAGTGGGCATGAGGAGTAGTTAAGAAGAAGTTTTCAAACCGGTGACAGATGCTTTGGTTGAAAGTGGTAAAGTTTGGTGTTGCTGCAAATAACGTGCGCAGTAATTATAGTTGAGGTTGTAGTGAAATCACAGGAGCAGCAGGAGGGTGATAGCCTCTCCACCTTCATCTCTTTCTCTTTCCCAGTCAGCGCTGACATACCTCAGCACACAGGCACACAGGCGAGAAATTAAGAGCAGGGAGACGCTGATAGTTCTTGCTAATGTTACAGGCCAAGAGGTTATGGACAACTCACACACAAGCCCCTGGCACATGGTACTAGTACTAGTATATTCTTGCAACAATGCAGTAAATATAGATTTAAGAGCTCTTTTGTTCTTCATAAATCTCAATGTGTCACACATGAAAGCATCTAGACAAACACTACCAACTGGTCACCAGTTGCAGCACTCTGAGCTTGTACTAGGAGAAGTGGAAGTGTGGGCCAGTTAGCAGAGAGGATGTCATCAGTGTAATGGTCAGTCGTTGTGACACTGCGTCTCTGGCCCATTGGCTTCTGTGGTCAGATTCAATTTCAGCCAGTATGACTGTGGGCTGCTCTGCCATTAGCTGACAGCTACATCTCGCTGCTGCAGACTTTGGGGGTCTGGCCAAATTTTAAGGCCAATTGACTTTTAATATGAATCACGCTGGGATGCCAAAGACTCATCCCATCGCAGGAAATTAACACCCTGGAGCACACACACACGCTAGAAATGGGCACATGCAGTGCACAAACACACATGCATACTGACTCGCAAACAGTTATTAATGGCTTGACTGAGTACTGTGATTGTTTTCCCTGCAACTAGACAAGCGTCATGTGGTGCAGCCTATGACACTTGTGGTGTAGTGTACTGTAAAGTTAGGCCTTTACATTTAAGGCTGTCAGCCCTGCACACTGCGTGACTCGAGCCTCTGGCTTCACCCTCATGATCTTTTGTTTTTAATGACCTCCATGCCAATTCTTCCTCATTTCAATTATTAACTGTTTTGTCTCCATTTTGATTCGCCCTCCTCTTCATCTCACAAGCCAGTTCCTTTCTCATCATTTACTGAATCACGCAGGGAGTTTTTTTCACTCATTCATTGACTCTGAGGATGTAGTTATGTAAGCTCTCTATAATTCTACACCAAGAACAATTTCTGCAGACATTTGTGAAGGTGGTTGCACGTGATTTCAATCATTTTTGGAGGTGTTGCATGCATGCACAAACAATGACACTTCATTAGTTTCTAAAAATGAAGCTTTTCAGCTACCTACTACCAAGTCTGATCAGCCCTTGAACACACTATCATACCCACAGTGTATTACCACACCAACATAACAAAACCTTTACAAAAAAATATCAAGCCTTGCATCCACTGTGATGGATACTTCTAATCCTGTCTCATAGTAATTAAGCCTATCATCCACCTCTCTGCTACAGCAGTGAAGGAGATAAATGTAGCACTAAAATTCACCCCCTCATGTTTTTAATCTTGTCAACATATCCATGAGCATTACCCCCATGGGACTGCAGTGTATCAGTGCAACATGTTCTTATCCCAAGTCGTCACATATTGCCGCTTTGTCAGTGGGCTTTTACATCTACATATCACGCACTAGATATCCTCCTGTGTTTGCTGTTGATGCCACAACCAATGGCAGTGTTTCAACCTGACGCTGTCATAATAACATTGTAAAAGGTTATATCCAGGCCCATTACAAACTGCCCAGCAGCGTATCATACTACCGCAATAGGTGGCTTTTGGCTTTAGGTGTCCGACACCGAATGACAATGCAGCAGTATTTGACAACTAGGAATGAGAATGGCCTGATCAATGACATTCTCAAAAACAAGAATTCAGACTTCCAGGGTTTGTTACATCACAACTCTTAAGGTGTGTTCACACTGAACGTGTTTTAAGCATTTCACGCGACAAGATTACATTCAAAGTCAATGCAAAGACACAAATAGATGTGAATGTAAATTTGTGCCAGTTGGCGTAAATAATGTTACTGATTTTTCAGCTTGAGCAAGAAATTTGTGTGATGCGCTTTGTCGTGAAAGCCTGTTTGTGGTGAAATAGATGAAATTCTTCTGATGTCCCTGAGAATCTGTAATGGAGGACAAACAATGTTACCGTCTATGGGCTGTCTCTGCCACTGTACAGAGACAGAACAAACAAGGAGAGGGCTCGGAGATTAGTGATACAAAAATCCGATATATACATATATCCAAAACTTACCATGTTGTCCTACGGCTTGTAGGACAACATGGTAAGTTTTGGATATATGTATTTGTGACTTGTGTGAGCTACTTTGTTGAGTTGCTTCTAAGCGAAATGTCAAGTGATTTAAGTTGGTCTTTTATTGTGGAAAGTAAACAATGGAAGGAATGAGAGTGAAATGTGCTGCCATGTCAGTATAAAAAATAATAAAGACTGTTGCTGTCTTTGTCAATGCGTGTTTAGAGTACGGCGCCTCCATGTTTAACGTGTTTACAACACTATATTTCAGCAATCGCTTGTACTTTACTGCATAACAAGTGACCTATTAGCTGCTTTCCCCATTTAGTTAGTACAACCAGTGGTCGAATTGAGGGGGGATGAGGAGGGATGCCATCCCCTTTGTTAGAAAATTCACCAAAAAGCATCCCCCTTGTTAACCTTGACCAAAAACCATCCCCCTTGTTAACCTTGACCAAAAACCATCCCTCTTGTTAATCTAGAATCTGTGTGCAGGCACGGACGCGCTTCCCGTATCTGTGCCCTCTGTCCCCTGCACTTTTACAGCCATTACAACCGTTCAATTTATTTTTAACATGTGGTAACGTGTTTTTCCAAGCCGTCTTTAAATGCACCATGAGTAGACTGCCCCCAGGTGGCTACACATGCTGTCTGTTGTGATCTGAATCAATTGCACAGCCACATACGAGAGGTGTTCTACTGGGCAGTGCTGCTGTGTTTACTATGCTCAGCAAACCAGCCAGCAAGAAGCAAAAAACCTTGCACAGTTTCTTCCAAACAAACCGTGTAAGTTGAATAATGCCATTACATGTAGATAATGTTAGCTAATTGATGACTAATTAATAGATGCCAATATATCAAGTTAAGTTAGTTAACAAGAATACTAATGTTAATGTTACCTATGATAAATACATTGCTAGCTAGTTTCATGCTAGGAAAAAACCCACTCCTCCTTAATTTCTGCGCAGAACTTGTGCTCACTATTGCTTTGCACATATTTTTTTAAATCTTTATTGCCACAATATAAAGAGCAGGGTCAGGGAGGAGACAGTGGACCAGAGGCCAGCAAGGATGATCATGCAGGGTCTTCACAGGTGAGGAGAGATTCTAACTGGCTGAGAGAAAATATCTATAGCATAAAAGTGACTTTGCGATTAATTTCCACAGCTATGTCACCACTACTATTCCTAATTCTATTTCTAAATTTTGCTTTGCACATTTATTGTTGTGCTGCATGTTCTTCTTCTTCTTCTTCTTCCGAGGAAATCATACTTCCCATGCGCGAAAAATCACCAAACTTTGCACAAAGGTCCAGTCCCATGCCAGATTGCCTCAGCTACAAAAACAGGCCAATAGTCCTGATGGTGGCGCTACAGCAAGCCTCTAAAGTTCAAAACTTTGAAAATTCACAACAAATCAACCATATGTGCTACACATTTGCAACTTTCACCAAAATGTAGCCCCAATACTGAAGAAACTTTTCTTACATTTAAACCTATAACCTGTAACCTATAAATTATGAAGTCCATCACTCTGTTTTTTTCAAAAACTGTAAAACTTATTAAACCTATCTCCTCCCACAATTTTTGCTCAATTTACACCAAACTTGCTACAGAGCATCTTCAGACTGTCCTACACAAACGATCCACACAGATTTTTGATTTATCCAAAAATTGAGCCTACAGTGCATCAAAATGTTTGACTGTAAACGGTATTGTAAACATATACTTGCAAATTCTTGCTAAATACATTTTCAAGGTTCATTAAAAAAAATGACAACATTTTGGAGTCATGGTAGATGATGATGAAAATATCAGAATTTTATCTCAAAAACTGAATTTTTTACAGCATTTTGAATTTCGCTCTCGTGAACAATTGGAGTCAATGCAAAAATGGCATTTTCAAACATCAGTTTTTCACTTATGGAGCCAATAAATCATTGTTAAAAACAAATTACCAACATCTCCATGCTGTCTAGATGCAATTTGTGTATTTTCGGATTTTTGTCTTAATAACTGAATTTTTGACAGCCGTTTGAAATCTGCCTTTACACACTAACAGCTGCTGTCTTGCACACAGGTGACTGGCTTAGTCAATTTGTGAAGCTACATGTGACATTTCTGTTTGCCAATTAGCTCAGTGAGATAGAGGATGGTTCTTGGTGTTGAAGATTGTGAGTTCAAGCCTCAGCTCGTGCAACATTTCCATATGAGAAATCTACCCAAACTTTTCATAAAGGTCCAGTCCCATGCCAGATGTCCTCAACTGGAAACACAAGACAATAGTCCTGATGGTGGCGCTACAGCAAGCCTCTAAATTTCAAAACTTTGAAAATTCATAACAAATCAACCATATGTGCTACAGCTTTGGAACTTTCACTTTGAAATTTGCTTTTCCATGGCATGGATGGCTACTGTCTGGCACCCTGATGCTTGGCTTAGTCAATTTGTGAAGCCACACATGAACTGTCACTTGCCAATTAGCTCAGTGAGATAGAAGACGGACCTCAGTCTCAGAAGTTGTGAGTTCAAGCCTCAGCTAAGGCAGAACGGACATTCTAATGTGAAAGTCCTATGTTCAGGCATCATGCTATGTGGATTAGAGACTACCAAGGTTAAAATAATTATGATCCAGGCAGTTTTGCGGAGAGACAAATACTCTTTATCAACACTTTTCCCTGTTATCCCTTGTCTCTTTTCCCTGTTTATTTGGCTTAGCTATCAGTCAATATGCAGAGTCTATCCAATAGCTTCTTTTACATTTTAAAAAATGTTTTCATCTTTGTCACCATGGATAATGTTTAGCTTTAAGCTAGATCAGGCCAGTTTGTTCATAATTGCTAGCAGTTAATGTTACTTGCTTTTTTGTTCTTGATTTTTTTCTTTCCTTTGTATATTATGAGTCTGATCACTTCAGCCACTCATCCACAATTTGAAGGGCATGCCATAATTGTATGATGTAACTTCTATGTTGTGATATGCTTTGTTTTAGTGTGTGTATTGCTCAGAATTGCCTAATTTTGCCTACAATTGCCCGGCCCCGACCATTGCTGAGCAGCAGCTATAATTATCTATATTATTGCAACAGATAGAAGAGGGACAGGGAGAAACCAGGCAGGTATCAGGACAGGGACCTGACAGCAGCACCAATTATCAGCCCAAGGCTTCACAGGTAAGGAGAAATTATAACTGGCTAAGTAAATGTCTATAGGATAAGAGTGACTCTAAGATTAATTTTCACAGCTATTTCAGAACTACTCTTATTTATACTCTAAAATGTTTTTGTCTGTATTGCAATAGCAATACTACTGCATTATTTGTGTTTTTAAAGGCAGCAGGTATAGGTCATGTAATTTTTCTTTATCTTGATTAATTCTGCACATCTGTGCTGTCACATTTGATTATGTGTGCATGCAAAAAAATCAAAGCTACATTGCATCCCCCTTGTTAAAAATTAACAATTCGACCACTGAGTACAACTGTTAGCACAGAAATCAAGGTGAATACTTGACAGTGGCAAAATACTCCCAATGCAAAAATTGGCTTTGCATTTGATGTGAACACACCATAAGGAAGCAATCTCTCAAATTGTGAGATGGGGCATTCTTAAAACAGGACCGATTTTAATTGGAAATAAAAAAAAATTGAATTAATTGTATGTATTAACAAGGTGATATTAATGCACAGAACAGCTGAGATGGGTTCATTTATTATTATCTTTCCTTTTGATGCTCTGAACAAGACTTGTAGTGCTGATACTTTACATCAGTCTTCATTTGGCCACTAACTCGATCACTATTTCTACACATGGTTCACACACTCTCTTCCTTAAGGACACATATGCACACACTTACACACACACCCACAGTGGATTTTGTGAGTAGATGATGAGGCAGAGAGGGATTCCCCTTATTCTAATGGGGGAGAAAATAGTGCCCTGCAGGCGTAAAAACACACACACACACACACACACACACACAGTATTTTCACTGAACAGTGTTGAGTAAAAAAATACAAATGTCACCTGTGGAGCTCAGCTCATGGTTAAAGGCTGAACGTTTAGACTGGTGAGAGAATTAATGTTCAAGCCCCTTATAATCCATACATGGGGCTGATATCAGATACCCCTCAGTGGGTGTTTTCATCTGAAGGCTTGTAGAGAGTCATGAGTACATGCTGAACATGGTTATGGTCCCCTAGCCTGCAGGGACATTAGTACCAGCCTGTATCCATAAAAGGCTTGACTGTGGTTAGTCTGTGAAATTACTTTCAATATGTAACTCCAAATAAGTAACTGAAACACATTCTGATCCCAGGTCGTCAAGTACCGATGTTTGCTCATACCCGTCAACGTGTGACACTGACGCCATAGGCACCCTTCAGCATTTCTATGACACCCACCCTTGAGCGTCTGTCTGCAATGTATCCTGATACAACAGTTCGTATGATACCCTACAAAAACGCACACACAACAGTATGATATCTTCACTGTTGGGCGTGTTCAGGGGCGTTGCTAGGAAACATCTGGGGCTTTAGCCCTGAAGTGGGAACAATTCTTTACCCGGGGGTTCAGGGGTTTCTCCCCCGGGAAAATTTTGAATAATTCCACATGATTTTAATGTATTCTTCTGACAAAGAATGAGCACTCGTCTTCAATTATTGGGTTGCCCAAATTGGGCATAACAATGACCGCATTCAGCAGCCGGCACCTCCCCCACAATGGCATTCTGCTGACTCTGACTGGCTTACAGTGCTGTCAATCTCGTGTTGGTGGGTATAGCGCCATTTTCTGGCTCTAAAGAATCGAACAAAGTGTCAATCACTCAAATCGACCAATCCGTTACGGAGATACGGGCCTCCAAAGCTCAGAAGAGTAAATTTGCTTAGAACATGGCACTCTTAAATACTTGATTCTGATTGGTCAATCAACAAAATTCTGCGGTGTTTATTTCTTGAGGTATGACCATAGACTGTATAAAAATATGGACGTAGTCACCGTGACATCACCCATTCTTTTCTGAGGAGCGGGTTTGAAGCTCCAAATAGTTGGCTCTGGCCGTCGCCATCTTGGCAGTGCCTGACTCCGCCCAACTCCTGGCCAATCAAAAATGGGCAAAGAGGCGGGCCAAATTAAGCCTGGTTGCTTAACCCTATGGGCCCGAGCGATGCATAGCGCATCCAAATTCACACCTATTTTTCTCTATTGATTTTCTCCGCGACCGTGCGTCATAGCGAGAAGCCACGCATATCACATTGCATAACACATATTGTAAGCTATCACCGTTACCGTCTGTCCTGCATCTCTCTCTCTCTCTNGGGTCATAAGGACAGAGGGATGTCGTATGCTGTAAAGCCCTGTGAGGCAAATTGTGATTTGTGATATTGGGCTTTATAAATAAAATTGATTGATTGATTGATCACGTGAAACAGCGGAAGTGTAGCTTTCCGACAAGACCAAGCACTAGCTTCAGCGAAAAAAATGATAAAGTTACACTAAAATGATGTATAACAGAGCTTTCATACAGCTCTGCATACACATTACCCTTGGATGGATTACTCGCGAATGCAGGCTCACACAGAAATGTCACGCATATCACATGAAAGCACAGGACTAGAGCTTTCCAGGGATACCACACACATCATTGTGCTGTCATCCCATCATGCTATAAATCCATCAAATCAGTCATGTCCGCCTGGCACAAACCACATGTTTTGGACAACTGTGAAGTGACAGAATGTCCCACCATCATGGTTCTTATATTGCCAGATTCCAGAGAGTCTCTCCCAGAGAGTCTTCATATATGGCAGAATATATCATCTTCCATCTAATATAAAATACAGGCAAATAGAAGGACATGGAATGATGGCAAATCTGGATAGCCCAAATTGTCCTGAAAAAAAAACAAGATATAGCATGTGTATGTAGCCTTTATAATGACTGTGATATGAGCTTAAAAGTAAAGGCAGTAAAAATACCCCCAAAATGCCTAGGGCCCATAGGGTTAAACACGCCCACCTCGCTCGACACTGCTAAGTTAGCTAAGGCTAACAAGCTAGGCTAACAAGCTACGCTACTTTGGCTAGCCCTGTGGTGTTGGCTGCTCCCGCTTGGTGCCAGCTCCTTCACGAAACTCGAGGTAAGTTGTGTTTACCTGAAACTAACGTCATACAACAAATCTTGAAACAATGATTCAGCTGTTATTGAGATTACTCAATCTTAAAAAACGCTTCAACGTTTTTAAATATAGAATGCTTATTATGGTAACGTTACGTTCATTTGCAACACTTGATTTTGTCGAGACTTGCAGTAATTTGGCCAGGGTTACAGTGAACGTAAATTTAATAAATATATAACAAATAATTTGAAGCAAATCAATTGACCTGAATTTAGATTTTCACGTAACTTTAGTAAGGAGTTGTTTATTTGGATGTCACTTGATTATACTTTGAATAAGATAATGTTAATAAGCTAAGTCCCATTTAACGGTAGTGTTCTTTCTTACCATTAATGTTTTTCGGCTGACATTAAAGATTATATCCTAGTACCCACACCACTATTGCAAACAGCGTGCATTTTTATGATTTTGACACCGATTAAAGTCCGAAGGGGACTGAAATGTACGTTACTGTTATAAACAGCGCATAGTGAGATTATCATCTAGAACATGATAAAGAAATGTAGAAATTGTGAAAGAAAGGCAGTGTTATACTTGTTACAAGATGTTAATTTCTTTAAGTACATCACCGGTGTTGAGGTCATGGCCACTTGTGACGTCTCCACCACGCCTGCTACACACAGCAGAAACTGTAAGTACCAGTTTTGGTTACTTGATTTTAGACAGCTAAGCTAATATTACATTGTCTTCCAAGGACAAAAAGAAAGCATTTAAAAGACTGTCATCTATATTTTGAGGTGTTGCTCCCTGTTCTATTTTAGCCTACAGATGTGACATAATAGTATTAGTATATTGGTATTGTCAACAAAAAGAACTGATTCACCCTATATAGTTAACTTTCTGTTTTTCATTACCTAAAGCATTTATTACACTCATTTTACTTTCATAGGCACAGTGTGGATCATTGGTGACAGCTATGTCCGGTGTGGTGCCCAAAGATCTGCAGAGACCTTGGGAAGCAACCTCGGCGTCTGTGTCTGCTGGTTTGGCTGGGGTGGACTGCAGTGGAGAGGCCTTTTCCCACTCCCTGCGAGGAAGAGCAGCACCAGATGTCCTCATTATCCACTGTGGCGTCAACGACATGGGGGAGGTCAGCAGTGTCAAGCAGGTCAACATGATAAAGGAGGACCTGCACCAGCTTCACCTCCAGCATCCTGGTATGAAGATAATATTTTCTTCATTGGCCCAAAGGTGCAGCTGGGAGGTTGGTGCCAATCCAGCAGAGAAGATTGGTAATGCCAGGAAATTTGTTAACAGTGTTATGGCTACATTTGCTCATAGTTTAAATGGTGCCATTATTGAGCACCCTCACATCAGACATGACAGTCCTGGGCTATTTTTGAAAGATGGAGTTAATTTCACACCTAGGGGAAATTATATGTTATTAAGTACATTAGTTAATTGTCTTAAAGACCACCTCCAAAAGCAGTGACACAGTTGGCAGTGTCACTGCTTTTGAATTTCGCCTTTAGGACACATTTTGTTAGGCCTGAACATAGCCCAGGCTGTCATGGCTAATGTTGAGTTTTTAATATTCATCTATAACTTGTTTAAAATTTCAATAAATTCTGTCTATATTTGCATTCCTGTCTTTATTACTGACTGAATGTTGTATTTCACAATCAAATCTGACTGTCAATTGAAAGGACAAACAAATCATACACTACAGATGAAACATAAAGCATTAATGTTTAACATTGTCATTGACAAATAATTAAGCAGTCCATTTCTGTGTGGGCCTGATTATTTTAACTTTGTACTTGAAGATAACTAAGCACCTTACACCCAGCAGCACAGCCTGAGAAGAGTTTGGAGTGTACCCTTTGTTTGCTGCTCTGTCTCAGTCTAGTTTTAACACAGAAGAATGTGACTGGATAAAAGGGCTCAAAGTGAAAAACAAAGAATAAGCTGGACACAAAATAGTTTCGAGGCCCCCAAGGAGGTATCACTTTTTTCCAATGTTGCCAACTCAGAGAGGGTCTTCCTCAGGTAAAGGTATTGTGAGGTGTTTATAGTGAGACAAATAGAAACATAATCAGCCAATTGTGTGTTACGTTTTTTTTTGGGTTTTTTTAGCCTCGCTATATAAGCCTCAATACCGAGAAATTCCCACAGAGCCTTCTCATATGCCACAACGTCACAAATAAATAATACCTCCTACGGGGCTTAAAACTTTTCAGTGTGCAGATAATTCCTTGTTTCTCACAAAAGGAGAATAGTTTCTCAGTGAATTTTCTTCATTTGTCTTGAAGAAATGTCCAAACAAAACCAGCACATAACATCAGCTTTTCATTTTTTTTTCAGATACATGCAAACTTGGGTAAATGTTAAGACATAAATGAAAACATTAAGATGCCATTAATAACTATTATATTTTGTTAATGGTTTAAATCATCACAATATTTCCAATCATCACAGGAAACTGATGAATGACAGCTTTCAAAAAATTTGCTTTTACTCTAAAGTAAATTTTGTCTGATCCATTGTATATAACAAAAATTATAAACATTACACAAACAGTTTAACAAAAAAAAGTCAAATCTTGCATTCATGAAAACATTCATATTAAAAGGTTACAAAAAGTACACATGAAATAAATGAAAAGATTTGTAACAGTAATTCTAAAACCTATGGATTAGGACCCAGTGTCATAATTTGCAAAATCTTAATTTCTTGTGAAACAACCTCTTTACTGTGGAGTAAACATCACATTGGCCTAGGCGTTGTAACTTTCCTCAAGTGTCCTACATGAGAGAAAGATGACAGGTTAAAAACACAGGTAGAAAACATTGACTACAGCCTGTCTTGGTTAAAAGCCCACTCACCACCAAAATGATCTTATTGCTGAGTAAGTGGCTGTCATTCATAAAATAGTTTTGTGTTTAAGTTCTGTAGATATTCGACTTTATATGTGAGTGTGATTTAAATTTAACAGTGTACTACCAAGACAACTGGAGTATCAATGTACAGTATGCAATTCATCCACATTAAATTAATTGTTGCTATTAAAAGGACATTGAACTATTGTCAAAGCTCACTGCCACTGTGGAATCATGCTATGTCCGGCTCATTTTGAGAATATTTTTTTCCATTGGGTTCTTCACAGACTGTATGTGGAGAAAAAAGTAGTAATTCTTACTATGATAAAGGGTCTTTGCATAAAATGCACTAAAATGTTAAAGTTGGTAAATACATGTCATGTTCCTTGATTGATAAATTCATTCATTTGGCCTTTTGCATCAGGGGAACACTAAACTGCACCTAATTTCACCTTATCAAGAATAGTACAGAGCAAGCTGTGCCCTAATCGAGTACTTAGTAATGTATGAAAATTAGTAATATATGTGTTAGGTTACCTACTTCACAGACTCATTTACATGCAAACAATACAACTTAAATTACTTCAATGTTCAACAGATCATAATCAGTTTATTTTAACAAAAAAAAAAAAGGTGGTGGCCATCACAGTCCTCATATTCTGTCTGTGCAGTATCTATTGTTGTGTAGCTACAGGCCTACAGGCCTATATCATACACTAGTCTTCTTAATATTTTATATGTGACAGTCAAATGTCACATTAGTTTTTTTAATTACGTTACACACCTGTAATTTCACACAGTTCACCACTTTTTAATTTACC
Source organism: Epinephelus moara (assembly GCF_006386435.1). Taxonomy (NCBI): domain Eukaryota; kingdom Metazoa; phylum Chordata; class Actinopteri; order Perciformes; family Serranidae; genus Epinephelus; species Epinephelus moara. Next base: position 5,582,851 of record NC_065524.1, read on the forward strand.
TACACGAGTACAGCCTTAATGTTACGTTAACGTTACACTGCTCATATGACAAATTTAACGTTAACATTGCATAACGTTAACTAACTAACGTGGTGGACCTTTATTTTCATACCTCACACAGACGCCTTTTGTTCAAAATATTATCTCCCTAAATGCCTAAATCCTAACACTTCTCTGTTAGGTTCTGACTTCGATGCATCCTGGATTGGCGTCTTGCTCGAAGGCTAACCGTTAGCTGGCTAGTTAACGAGCTAAGCTTGTTTTGTATTGTATTAGCATGCTAGTTAGCCACCCGTGATGGTGCCACCTGTCACTCAAAGTGGCCACGCCCTTAATTATGCACAATTTTAAACCTTAATAACATTTAAACGGATGAGATTAAAAAAAATTCACCCCTACCTAGCCTGAGTGTCAGACTGAAGCTCCCAGAACCTTCAGTCTGACATGGCCTCCATTGAAGGCGATTTACAAGGGGGAGGGAATTTGATTTTTCCCTAACCAATCAGTAGAGATCAACGACTCACCCAGAACCTGACGTCATTAGTATCCATGCCTCGGGAGTGCCGAAAACAAGCGAGCATTGCCCGTTTAAAATGTCTCCGTCGTCGTGCACGCCCAGCTGCATCGCCGTTAAATCCAGTTTAGTAGCTTCCTTAATTTGGTCCTCCATTAACGCGAGTGGTGGCGAAATACCTCAATAGCATCGTTAATGTGGTCTGTAGGATCTGCAGTGGTCGCCATTAGCGTGGCACTGATTGCCTAATCGCTAGACCCGCCCCCACCCCCGGCGTTCATTGATCCGTCCATCCGTCCATCGTTTGGACGGACGCAAATTCATTGCAGTATGCCAGACCAGAGATGCAAGCCTACTCAGTTGAGTGGGCGGGTTCTATGGTCTGGAACCAGGCTAACCCCCACCCACAGTTGTCATGAAAGGGGAAATAAGCTATAGAGACCAAAACCATTTTTTGTACCAGGCTGTAAACATATTTATTTCTGCTGTAAAGTTGAGCATTTTAACATGGGGGTCTATGTGGATTGAGTCGCTTCTGGAGCCAACCTCAAGTGGCCATTCAATGAACTGCAGTTTTTGGCACCTCCGCATTGGCTTTACTCGTCACTCCCGGAGGTTGCCGCTTGGGTATCACCGTTGCCCTGCTGCTCCGTTGCTAGGGATGCCATAGCAACGGCCTTAGACTGAGGAGCATCAAAATCAGTTAACGTTAGTCCACACAGGCCAAATAGGATCGGAGTGGAAACTGAAACATACCTACTGAATGTATACACATGCTGCTTTTGCTTTTTAATGATTATAGTGAAAAAAGCTAAACACTGTTCATCTGCACACACTGTGTTACCTTAATTTCATTGCTGTGTCAGTCTGACATCCTGAATATATCCTTCAAATGCATATTGTAGAAATTTGAGAGTATTTGTCCAGGGAGTACAGTTAGCGACAGTGGGAGCGCCATGCCAGTCTAGCTCCGAAATCAAAAGTTTGTCGGACTTAGCAACAGTAACCTAGGGGGGGGCGGGCCTTAGCAAAGGGTGAATTCAATATTAAATATCATTAGGCTGCCGTTGCCATGGATACAGAGTACAGACACATTTCTTTTTGCGAATTTTGAATCACTAAAACGTGCTTTAATCATTATTTTGTGTCATATCATTTAATGTTTTAGTAGTAAGCCATGTTCTAAGCGGGATAATGTATAGTGAGCCGGTGACAGTTGAAAAATAACTCCCTTCAGGTCGGGAGTTATTTTTCAACAGTCACCGGCTTACTATACATTATCCCTTACTTTATTGACCTTTCTGTTTGTTGTTGTTTAATGCGCCATGCTAATATTCTCCCAGATTTTTTCCCCCCGCTGTTCATAATATGATTGTTTGAGTTTCAATAGGTTGACAGCTACTTTATTAGCTGATCCTTAATTATACTGAGATCTGAGAACAAGAAGTTCTGTATGCTTATCTGGTGGGCTAGATTTATTTTGATAAAGATCAGTTTCAAGTTTTTTCATTTTTTCTTCTAGCGTCCTCATTTCAAGTTGTGCTCTCTTTTTTTTTGAATTAGTGAAACAAATAATTTGACCCCTAATGAAGGCCTTAAATGCCTCCCACACAGTGCTTAATTTGTAAAATTAGAAGTAGGGGAACACTTTTGGCCTCTGAGAGAGCACTTTTTTAAGCGGCACATGAGCCGCCTCACTGCGCAACTCCGAATGGAATGGTTGTGACATCTAGTGTTGTCAAGGTACCAAAATTGGGACCCACTGTACGATACCAGTAAAAGTATCATGGTTCTGAGTAGTATCACGATACCACAGCAAAAATGAGGCAGATGTGCCTTTTGTCATTTATAAAAAGATAAATCACTTTTCTATAACACATCAATGATATTTCAATGGAATAAATTACTTATTGACTTATTCATACTTCAAAAACAGCATCAATAAGTGATTAACATGGGGGGACTGAAAAAAAATAAAATAAAATAAAAATCAACCAGTCACCCTCCTCCCCTGACAAGTAAAGAACAGTCCCTAAGGTGCGGTGAGGTTTGTGGACCATTACCTGCCACGAAGAGAGAAATGTGAACGGCTCGTTTCTCCTCTGACATGCCACATGCCTGTGTGCCGCCACGGCTCGGTTGTCCAGGTACTACTGGGCAGTCATGACACCAATGAAAGAGGAAATTAGGCTACTGGACCTGGAGTCGGACTTCTCTGTCGCCGGTAAACCTTTATCTTGTGCTGCGGAGCCGCCGTAGGCTATTTGTCCGCCGGTCTGTGACCCCCGTTCAACCCACAACCAGCAGGATTCGCTTTTAGTTTCTGCTGCTGGTTGAAATCTGTACTGGCACAGCGTGCTGAATGATTTATTTTGCTGGCACAAAACTATTTTTAGTCGCAAATACGAGTAAAATGCTCGCACGTAGAGCCCTGTGGAAAACACATCACTGCCAACAAGTAAAAAGAAATAAATAATAACTTTCACTGCTCAAAGATACTCACATGTCTGGAAAACAAACCACTACAGCAGCATATTGAGTGACAGGTGGCCAGCGCGCGCCGTTATTGACCAGAGCGTGCCGTTATTGGACAGCACATGGACACTCACCCTCTTGCGATTGGACTTTGAACTTATCCCACAGTAGTGGTACATGAGGCACCGTAGTACTACGGTACTCCACCCTGCAACACTAGTGACATTAGCCAATACTGTATGTAGTTTTTAGATGTGAAAAGTTCTAGACCCATGCAAATTAGTTCCGGAACGCACCAGGGCCTTTTCTGAAAAGATCCTGGTATGCGTTCCAGTACGTTCTGGCTCAAATTAAGCACTGCTCCCACCTTATACTAGCCGATGTCTCAGAAGTGTTACATTCAAAATACAAGTCAATTTGTTTATCTAAGTTAATCTACAAATGCAGGGTCCATAAGCCACTCTGGTTGGAAGCGCCATTCTGGGGGGTGTCTTACGAGATTATCATCTTCATATATCAAGGATATTGCTGCATGGTCAGATAAAACTATGCTGCTATATTGGCACTCTTTACTTCTGAAAACAAATAATGCTGAAATTAGGAAATAATCTATATGCGAATTTTATAGGTGCTAAAATAAAAGGAATATTCCACTGCATCTGGTTTTCCATATCTCCAAATATCCAATAAATTTAGCTCTTTCATAAAATGGTGTATTGTCTTCCTCGACCTGGTGTGAGTGTTATCAAAGCCTGATGATCTATCTCTTGACAGATCCAGTGTGCAGTTGAAGTCACCAGCTACTATATAGTGTCCGGAGAGATTTGAAATTGTCAGGAATAAATTATTATAGAATTTGGGATTGTCTTCATTTGGAAGACGATCCCTTCATTCACCGTAAACATTTATCATATTTATGTTTTCAGATAATAAAGTACCTTGGACCATGAAATATCTGTCAGCAGGATCCCCTATTACATTATAGATTTGGAAGGGGACTGACTTATGGATCATTATCATGACTTCTCTAGCATGGGTAGTATAAGGAGCAGAAAACACCTGACCCTGCCACCTTCTTCTTATCTTAGAGATATCCCACTTAGCAGATGAGTTTCTTGTAAGAAAACTTTTTTTGATTGTAAAAATTTTATCCTGCTCATCACTTGCTTTATCTTTGTAATTTTGTTCAAACCTCTACAGTTCCATGAGGTGAATTTTTCCTTAAAGCTATCATATGTTATTTGGTTTGTATAGATAAAGTGAACAGCAAGTGAACAAATCACACCGTAAAAGGCATTTCCAGCAACTGCCATGGATAAAATCAAGACTTACCTAGACTGTTGCAGGCCCCATTTTTCCTTTGTCATGGCTCATAAACCGATATCATAGAAAAGTTTGGTTTCCTTTTGAACTGGAGCATCTGCAGATTCATTCCATAAACATATGTTATGATCCACAAAAGTCTGGCAAAATATGACACAAATCCCTGTTTCTAGCCATGCTAACAGTGCTAACAATGGTTACAGTGCTGCCTCAGCTAACTGTTAACTTTAGGGGGTGGGGAATCTGGAGGGTATGGGGACCATTGCGCTTCTGGGGGTCAGGACAGAATTATCAGTGGTAACCGCTGTATGAGTGCAGTGCAGCATGGCAGAAATTAGCTAGCCAATAAGACATGAAGGGAGGGGCTCACATGCACTAACATACACACGCAGTCGGACCATCTACCACAACAAAAGACTAGGGCTGTAGTCTCCTGGTCGACTAGTCGATTATTTGGTCGCTATGCTCTCGTCCGATCAAATTCTCATTAGTCAAATAATCACGGTGTTACTTTCATAAAGAGAAAGGTGCTACATCAACAGCTTTCCAGGATTAATCCATTATTTCCTGTGGCGGGGGACAGGCTAAGTTACCTGTAAAATTGGGGGTGTTTTCAAAACACCCCCGTTGTTGACAGAAAGTTGGACTGGCCCACCCTCACGCTCAGTGTCACAGTGACGCAGACCTCCTGTCTGTTTCTGTATACTGACACCATTTCCCTCAGTGTAAACGAAGCTTGTATTTACTTTAATTTCACAGATAAGAAACAATAAATTGTGAAGACAGTAAAGCCTCCACTAAAATAGTATTTTAAGTCATGTGTGTGATTTATCCTTTAGGGATTTATACTTAAGGATTTATCCTGGCTTCATATGAGCAGAGGAAATCTCCGCTCATTGCTAGACTAATTTATACAATGTAAAATGCCATAGGCTGGCGCTAATAACGTTAGCATGTTGTATTTGCTTGGAAAACTTCTTTAGTATAAGACAGTTGTTTTGTCAGTAAATCTTGTGAGTTGTAATGGAGCCAAATTATGTACCGTTACCTTTGTTACATGTTGCTGTCCCTGGTTTTATATGAGAAGAGTAAAAGATCGCTAGACGCTAAGCTAATTTATACAATGGAAAACGCCATAGACTCGTGCTAATAACGTTAGCATGTTAGTGGGGGAAATGTGTCCAGATAAAAACAGTGTTTGTCTGTCAGTTCTGCAATTTATAGTGAAGCTGATTTGTGTACTTGTGTTTGAAATTGTCTCTATTAAGCCATATTTAATGTGTGTTTTGAATCAACTATGTAAATAAAGTTTGATTTGAACTAAACTTTACAGCACTTAACACAGTCCTCCACCGCCGACTATTGTTTTGGAGGTGTAACTGCAGAGTGACACAGACGCACCACCGCAGAAGTAAAAATAGCGTGCAGATTTATTTTTTCTCCCACGACTAATTGATTAGTTGAAGATTATGTACGACTTTAGTCGACCAAGATTTTCTTTGGTTGACTACAGCCCTACAAAAGACAGAACCTTGGATTATAACACACACATTCACAGAGTGTGACTTAGTTATCTGCTCAGGAAGCAGGAAGCAAATAGATGGTTGTTGTTACATTAATTCTCTGAATGTCATATGTAAAACCCTAGCTTTTTATAGTTAGGCAAACCCAGGATGCACAGTTACAATAGCATTACACTATTCTATACATCTATTTTCTACTGCATGCATATAAGCTTTACCTGTAGGCCTATGCCCAAAACAAACAAATTTAAGAGTCATTTTTGTCCAGAGTTTACATGAATTAATGCTGGGTTCAGGGTTTTTTCTTTAAAAATTAGAATCACAGTATACATTTTTTCACCACTCTGTTTGCATGTGTGCCCTAATGCCATCTAAACCTTCCTATAAAAGGGTCAGATTTCAGGTTTACTAGTTACTATTTGTGACTGTTTAAAGACAACATCAGGCCCTGAATTCATATTTTATCTGCATCAGGAACTCAAGTATAAGCAGGTTCATACACCTGTTTAACGTGTTCACGTGTGCTTTTGTACCCTTTGCGTGTCGGGACTGCAGGTGTAAATTGTCTCAGGGTGACTTGGTATAATCCCTCCAAGTGACAAGTCCTTTAAAGTCAATTTGTGCATTGACAGACACATTAGGCCTAATCAATGTCAGTTCATTAACTCATCCCAGACAGTGTCCCCACCCCTTGTGTGTTACTGCCTTACTTGTGAACTACATATCTTGGTAGTGAGACTTGCATGTCCTCCATGTGTGGCCTTCTCCCGGTTTCCTCACATTCCCATGTTGCTGTTGAGACGTTGAACCACGGAGGAATGGTAACTGTGGAAGGCGCTGGAATCTCCAGCCAACAACTTTTAATCCCAGCTCGTAAAATGGAGTGACAGCAAAGATATGTTTGGACGTGAATGAGGCCAGACAAATGTTCCCAAACCAAATGGCCTGAAGTTAATGTGTTGACAAAGCAGTTGGCTCATTTTAACTTGGAGCCTTAGCAGAAGTGAATGAGAGAAGCATCCTTTGTGTTATGTGTTGAAAGAAGCTCGAGTCAAATGTTGTTGGACTAAACTGACTGTAATGATGTTGTGCTCTTGATGACAGCAGTTGCACAGTAGTAAATGTACTTGTTAGACATGTGGAAAGAGCTGTAGTGGTAAATAGACAAGTGAGCACACTATGACTTGCAGTAGGTAATTATGACACTTAAATTAACAAAAAAACAAACAAAATGTAACACTTTCTGTGAGGGTAATGTCTATAATGCATTATAATTCATAAGGCATTATAATGCATTTTATAAGGCTTTAAAACTGTATATGTTCATGATCATGCATAACAGCTTATAAAAAGGTTTATAAAGTATTACAAGTGGTGAACATGATGTATTATAAGTTCAGCATTCATAGTGCTTTATACTTCCATACCAAACTGACAACAGTGTTTGAAAGAAGAATCTAAATCCTGGGTTCCACAGCACATTAAAACTACCTTAATTTTAGCCACTTATAAAGACATAGACAACTGCTCTAATGTGTCATAACACATTATAAATTCTAAGTTTCTGTATTGGAATAATGTTGAAAGAATATCAATATTATGCTATAGCAACAGTGAGTTTAAAGTAGTGACAGCACTGTATAACATTATTAGCAACTGTGTGATACTATAACTCAATTATTAGGACTTCTGAGCAATATTGCTGCAAGTTAAAGGTAATACAAAGAAAAATCCAAAGGATTAGCAGAGCCATGTCATGTCTTTATTTTCCATAACACACTACTTCATATTTTAATTAAAACAGACCATGTCCCCATCACACCAAACACAGTGGCCAGTGGTACATGACTAGGGCAGTATTAGACAATCTGCAAGACAGGTGTGACTGTGCAACAGAGAGAGAAGCAGGGTGTTGCTGTAGGTGAGCATGTCAAGGTCAAGGTCAAGGTCAAATTTATTTATATAGCACATTTAAAAACAACCAGAGTTGACCAAAGTGCTTCACAAGCATAAAAGAAACTAACAAAATACAGAAACACAGGGCAAACAAACAAAAACAATATGTGGAGTCAAGATGTCAAGTGTGAGCTCAGCTAACCTCCACTGGGCAAAAAAGAAATTTTACAAACCAGTGAAATCCTAGCTTGAAGGCATAGTTAGGTGTTTTTTAAGTGAGTTTGTATGACATTTGTTCATAAATTCAGATGTTCAGGACTGACTGTCCATGTTGTTATTGCAAGTGATCCTGGTTATTCCAGGTTCGAATCCCGCTCGTGGCCCTTTGGTGCATGTTAGTCCCCACTCTCTCTCTGTCTCCCCCTTTCACTCTCTGTCCTCTCATTAAAGGCAAAAAGCCCACAAAAATAATCTTAAAAAAAAAAAAAAAAAGATTTGTGTATCCAGACATCACCAGCCTATCTGCATGGGTTGAAGTGGTACTGGTGTAGGCATCAGTGACTACATAGCTACGCTGGTGATGCAGCTTTCCAACATGAATGTTTAAGAAACAGAGTCCATCATTTTCACCCTCCAGACAATTGTCATGCTCAGAATTCCTCTGTCAGCATCTATCCAATGAAAGTTGTCCTCCATGTTGTCCTACTGCTAGTCGAGAATGGATTCTGCTCAGCTCTTGTGTCAAGTTCAACACACACTTCCGCGGCGCTGTGGCCGTCAAGTGGCGCCTCCCAACACACATTGGCAGCGGCGCGCAGTGGCACCGTCGACACTAAAGTGTTTTTCCCACCCCAGCCCCCTACACTAGTTGCCAACGGTTGCCAACTGCTAGTAACGGAAGAAGAAGAGGAAAAACTTTGAGGCAACAACAATTTGGATTTCACAGGTGAGTTTCTTATCAAAATCGTCTTATTAAAAATTTGCAACCGGAGTTGAATCTATGGCGGCTGAGACGTACATTAAAGGCTTTTCTCACAGCGCCGGCCGCGCTGGAAATAGAGCAGTGGGCTGAAGCAGAGCGGTGCGGCGCGTCGGCCGGCACCGGTGTGGGTTTGTTCATAGAATATAATGGAGGCGGGCGTTTTGACGCGGGCTTATGGCGACAGTGTGTGTTGCACTTCATTCTGTATTTGACATTGTCATTGTGTGTCACGTTGTGAGTGACGCAAAATAAATTTTGAAATCCGATTTGACCGGCTAGAGAATCTGGACTGAGATGTACTGAAGAAATCATCAGCTGAGTCACACAAAGCACACACCATCTTTTAAATCTTCAGAAAAGTGAAGTTTGATTTCAGTCTGATGGTGTCATAAATAGGTGAAAACACACTAAAACTGATACATGTTGCTGCTGCCCCAGTCTACTGCCATACATCGTTTAGCTTCCATGGCGGTACTCCTGCCTGCTTCTCTAAACTAGGGGTGTGCAGACCACCATCGACTCTGGGTAATACACTATGGATAAGAAACTCATACAACCCCACTTTAAAAAAATATACTATCCCTTTAACCTTTAACCTGGGATTTCACTAATGGTTTCTTTGGTTTCACTTTTGCTTCTAAAGAGACCCTGTTATATTTTAAATTTTATTTATTTTATTTATTTATTTATTTTTTTACCAGCATTGGTGAGCTGAGCTCACATGCTCAATTACAACAACACCATGCTTCACTCTCTGCTGGACATTTACACCCGTCGTGGGGGACTGCCTAATACTACACCAGTCTTTTACCATTGGCCACTGTGTTGAGTGTGATGGTGCCACCAGGGGTGTTGTAGTAGGGGGGAAAGTGGTACTGATTCCCCAGGGCCCCAATGGGAGGGGGCCCACAAAATGCCTGGAATAAACAGTTTACCTTTGTTTGCATTTTTTTAAATTTCAAATCTATTAGTGCTATAGTTAAATAAAACTGATCAAATGAATCGGCTGGACTTGAAAGACTGTACTTTATATTTAAAAAAGCCCAATCCATAGGAACTTGGGCAACCAACGGGTTGCGAGTTCAAGTCCCTGTCTGGACCAAATATGGAGGGTGGACTGGTAGCTGGAGAGATGCAGTTCACCTTCTGGGCACTGCCGAGGTGTCCATGGGCAGCCCCCTCACTCTGATGTCTCTCCTAATGCATGTATAGGCTCTGTTTGTGCATGTATATGTATTTCAGATGTAAATGACAACAGACTGAAAAAAATGAATTCTCCCTTGGGTCTCAACACAGTATATTCATCTTACAGGATTCATCTGTAAACACAGGTTGAGCCAAGTGAGTGAAAATAATGCTGCTTGAGCAGCAGTGTACACTGTCATATCTTTCCCCAAGACTGGGAAATCGGGTTTCCAACAATTTCAAGAAAGAAAGGAAACTGAAGGTGCATGAGAGAGACATGGATCAAGAGATGGTGGGCGGGTGCCCACAGAGACTGCTTATGTATAGAGAGTGTTGCCGAAAAATACGTTTCATTTTCAAAAAGCTTTCATGTACTTAGCCATATAAACCTACTAAGTGGGAAAACTGAGCTAAGATAAGTTTAGTGTCTACAAACCGCCGGCTGACACCTACAAGTAAACATGGATAGAGGCAGGGCCCCCTCCCTAAACGCAGAACACGCGCTGTGCGTAGGGCCTCATTCTCCATGGGGTGCCACATTTTGCGCGAGGGGACGCATTTGCGCATATGCGCAATGGATGCGCACATGCGCTACCGTGAGGCGCGCGTAGAATCAGCTCGAGGAAGGAGAGAAGAGACCTGACCGCCCATGCGTCGCTGCAATGATTGACAGCACTCGACATCTGAACAATAAGAGGGGTGCGCTGGCAGGCACTTGCAGAGCTGCAGCAGGTGAAGAGTTGTCGACATGTCGTCCAAAAGAGCCTCAGGAGTATGTGCGGGGACGGGAGGGCGGGCGGGCTCCACGGAGGGGGAGACCCGAGCCTCGGGGGTATGTGCGGGGCCGGGAGGTCGGATGCTCCCAGAGAGGGGAGAGGGAGAAATATAGCTAAATAAGATGAAAATAGAAAAGAATGTCTCTGTATTTTATTTCTGTTTTCAGTGTTTAATTAAGGTGGGAGAGGCGGAGGGCTGAGGGAGATCGGACGCCTCCAGAGAGGGGAGAGGGAGAAATATAACAAAATAAGATTAAATAGGAAAAACCTGTCTCCCTCTTTTATTTTATTTTCAGTGTTTAATCAAGGGTGGGGGATTGAGGTGGTGGAAGTTACTTTATTTTTATGAGTAATTGATGGCTATTTGTGACTCAGATTTGTTTATTTATTTATTTCAGTTTGATGTTATTTTTATTTAATATTTATTTATTTCAGGTTGAATTTTTTTTATTTTATTTGACTCATACAGCCAAACTACTGTATCTACAGTACATTTGTTATTGCCAGTAAAGGTTGTCAAGTTAAATGGCAAGTTGTTGTACGGTCATTTTGTACCTATGATACATCTGGGATGGGGGCCTCCAAATAAAATTTTGCTTAGGGCCCCAATTTGGTCAGGGGCAGCCCTGGATAGAGGTTTTCTCCATTCCTCCAACTTTCTCAGAACTCAGATCTTTTCGTGGCATGTGCACTAAAAATGTTGTTTTCCACCTCGGCTGTTAAGCGCTAAGCTGAACCATCAATGCCAAAATCCTGCACCTGTTCCAGGGACACAAGATGGGATAAACTTTCCCTGCCTGCAGCGGCTCGAGCTTGCCCAAGGCACGGATCACTGTAGCTATTGTAACGTGACAGTATCTGCATGGTATGCACAAAGGGTTAACACCAGGCCAGGTGTCAGATCATGTTTAAGTCCAAATGTCAACTCCTCGAACACCCATTTGCTAGTGAAAAAAAACACACCAAAACAAACTTGTGAGTTTATTGTGAGATGATTTTGATAAAGAGAATGTAAGTCAGTATTACAGATTGGCTCCCATGTACCGTTGACTCTTTGCTGATGGTGTAAAAACAAGACTACTATGACTTTTCTCTAAACTGATAATATCACAGCCTCCATTATAGATAGTAGTGGCCTCACTATTCATATCACCCGGAGCTGGAGCTGCTGTGAGACATTATATAATAAGGTTATGATATAATGTTAATGTTAGGTTATTAGATTAGAAGTCAGGGTAAATAGGCAGGAAGGACATGCAGGAAGGTTTTGTCCAGTGTTGTGGTGTTGAGACCTCTGTCTGAATGACTTTGTAATATATCTTTTAAGTAGCATTGACATTAATTAGCATTGTTCTCTCACACTCTTAGGACTAGCCTACAGTCTCTTTTCCTATGTGTTTCTAACAGTATTGGGTAGAGTACTTAAAATCTATATTCAAGTAAATGTACAACTACTCCCATAAAAATGAGTCAAGTAAAAGTAAAACTAATCATTTGAAAAACCACTCAAGTAAGAAGTACCTGGTTCATAAATTACCCAAAGTACAACTTACTTTCCATTGATTAATTTTTAGGGTGTGTGGGCCAATGCCAAAAAACAAAAAAACTGCACTTGTTAATAAAACTGTTTTAAATTAGTAGGCTAATCAAATAAGTAGGTGATATCACAGAAAGAGAGAGTGCTGAAGAAGAAGAGCACCAAGTGTAGGGAATGTGAAACTTCACCGTTCGTTAATTCATAGGAAATATATTTTCTCAAACAACAGCACTCTCATTTTAATGTAGAGCATCAGATTGGATTTACGAGTGCATCCATAAATTAAATGGCAAATGTAGCAAGGTAAAAAGTAGATTGTACCAAAAGTACAAATACAGTTTTAAAAAAAGGAACATGAAAAGTACTGGTTCCTTAATAAAACTACTATTTTATGAATATGCGTTACTTGTAAAGCGTTACTAACCACCCCTGGTTTCTTCCTGCCTCTTCCTCAGTGGTCAGTCTATGCTGATAATTCAAAGGGAGTTTGTATAATTTTGCATTCCCTTCCCCCCTAAATAGGAAATCAGTAAAATACATATTGCATGAGCCCAAACACTTTGCTGTGCCAGTTTTCTTCCTTTTTTATCTGTGCAAAACTTAAGTGTGGTAAATAAAAAACAAACACAATTTGACTGTTTAATGCCTTAAATACGGCCGTAAGTCCTTAGTAGTTTTCCAGTTCAGTGTGTTAGCATGTTATCATTTGCTAATTAGTAGTGAACACAAAGTACAGCTGAGGTTAATGGGAATGCCACTGCAGGAATTTGGTCGATTTTTGTGATTCTTGTGATTCACAAGAATTCTTGTGATTCTCAGATTGCAGCTGTCACCACTCTAAAGCAAAGTCCTACATGGGTCCATTTCTGAAAACCCACACTCGCCCATACCTGCCTTAAGCTCAGTTCCAGAACTGACCCGTTACCCGCCATTATGTCTAAGTCAAAGCCACACCCGTTAATAGAAGTCCAGTGACCCGACCCACACCTGTGATTAAATACACTCAGGCTACAGTCACTCACATTAAGCTGAGTTCTCTGTTCTTGAGTTACAAATCTAGCGGAGAAGGCGTCTGTTTTACTGGCTGCGCTTGATGCCAGGATGGCGAAAACATTCAATCACTACACATTTTAGCATGCTCCATCCACCACCATAAAACCTATGAAGTATGCTCCTTGGGTGTCTTAAACTGGATGTAGGCTGCCGCCTCATCCTCAGGCTGCAAACTTTCATCACAGGAGTCCTCAGCGTCAGTGACGAATGTAACTATCGGGTCAAAAGCTCAACTTGTGTCATTGACTATCAAAATGAAAGAAATTGTGGCTTGATAATAGTGATTTAAATGTCAAGCTACTACCCATATAATGCACATCTTTTTTATTTGTTCTACTTTGAAAAATGAAAAATATATTTTTGTTCTCACCTGCTGCCTGCCTGCGCCTAGTTCATTTTTACCTGTGCCTGTGAATGTATATATATATATATATATATATATATATACATATATGTATATATACATGTACATATACATACTGTGTGCTGTGTGCTTGCTGTAAATTTGTGTGTGTGTGCTGTATATGCAGGTTTTGTGTGTGTTTGTGTCAGAATCAGCTGTTTTTGTATTTGTTTTGGCGCACAATGCTCTGTAGGCCTACTAGATGGGAGAGTGGAACAGGTCTAGGGTGTGATGGTCTGCAGTGATGTTACCTGCCTGTTTCCTAAGGTGTATAAGTCCTGGAGGGCAGGCAGGCTGGCACCAATGATTTATCTGCAGACCTGACTAGGGATGGGAATTAATAGGATTTTATTGATATCAATGCCATTATTGAGTCTGCTTATCGATCCGACTCTTTATCGATTCCCTTATCGATTCCTCCTGTGAATTTTCTGTGTAGAAAATCGGGGCTGAACTCCGCCGTGCACGATACAGAGAGACAGAAATGAGATGCCGTCTAGTCATTGCGTTATAAGCTGAAACGTTTCACCGTATAACATGATAAATAGTATATTGTTATGTTATTATATGAAGCGTCTGTCACACAAAATAGTTATGTTATTATATGAAGCGTCTGTCACACAAAATATTATAACTTTAGTTTATGAAGAGATAAGATGGAGCCCTCTCCTCTCTCACAAGTGTGTGAATTGACTTGGATATGAAGCGTCCGCAGCGCCAAATAATATAATGGTAGTTTCTAAAGAGCTAAGACAAAAAAAAAAACAAAAAAAAAATCAGCAGCAGCGGTCATATTTCAGCAGTGGTGGTGTGCTGCTGCATATAGGGGAAACACTGAAAGACATGGTGGTTTCACTGAACAAATGCACATTTTTCAGCACATTTTATGCTGTTGCATTCAAAGCAATATCAGTCTAATAATTCCAGAATGATTAATTCTCACCAAGTAGAGCTACTGAAGTCATCTGGTGGAAAATAATGCATCCTTAAAAAAATATATAAATTGCAATATATATCGCTGGGGGCAAAAGAAATCTTTTTCCCAATATCGTGCAGCCCTACCACCAACATGCTGAAGCATTTGTCGTCGTGTAACGTTATTGGACGTAGATGAAAACAAATGCTGTACAAATATTCTTTCATTTGTTCCATTTTAGATGATAGCGGTGGACCAATTTCTTATTTGTTTACTTACACAAGCACTTATCTCATACTTAGAAACTCAATAAAATTTGTGTTGCTGACACCGCAAACCTGTAAGGTCTTCTTTTTCTACACAGAAAATTCACAGGAGGAATCGATAAGGGAATCGATAAAAAATCGATAAGCAGAATCGATAATGGCATTGATATCAATAAAATCCTATCAATTCCCATCCCTAAGTGTAGAATTGTAACAGCAGCTCCTGAAGCAGGTTGAACTTCCTGAGCTGGCACCCTGACTCCCTTCTGGATCAGTAAATGTTCTGTTGCTCCTGTTACACAGGTTATACCCAGCACTGTGTGCCAGGGCTGAGCCCCGAAGAGCCCAATTTAACCCCTGGTTGTGTGTGTGTGTGTGTGTGTGTGTGTGTGTGTAACTTGGGGTAAGGCAAGGACTTACAATATTTGCACCAGGGCCAATCACAATTATGTTACGCCATTCCACCCTTTAGATTCAGTGCTTTACAATTTATGACCAACTCCAGTTCCTCTACTCATCACTGAGTACACTTTATGTCTCTGTTGACTGGCAATGACTGCGTTTACAGCGACAACTTAATTGTATATTTTTGTGTAAAATGCCATAGTAGGTAAAGTCCCCTGGTCTTAATGTAATCAGACTAAGCCCTTCAGCAGTCTTCAGCTTCATTCCACTAGGTGGCTTTCTCACCAGGTTCCATGGTTTGAACTGGACTGGGGAATAAGCCTTATCCCAATTCACTCCCTGGATTTGGAATAATCTGCAGAGCATATTGCATTTTAAAAATATAGTCCCCTTGGCAAAATTTAAAGCCATGTTGAAAGTCCATGCAACTGAGAAATAAAACGGCTTCATTTGAGCTGGTTTTAGTCCCTCTCTTGTGTGTTTGATGTTTGTATTTCCTGTCTCTGTGTGTTTTATTTCTATTTAAACTGTACTGTGTGTTGTCTGGGTCAGGTCTCCCTCAGAAAAGAGATTTCCATATCAATGGACTTCATGTTAAATACATTTTCTAAAAAAAATAATTCTGGAGGTCCTTAACAGTGAGTTTTATGTTACTGTATTGGTCCGTTTTTTTTCCCTTTCCTTTCCTTTTCTTTTATTTTCTTTTCATATAGGAACAGTTTGGTGTTATGTTGGTACAAACACATCTTGTTGGAGTTTATAAAAAAAATCAATACAACACAGACATTATTTTTACTTCTCTTGCACAATAGCTTTAGAGAACATATGAGATTTTAATTATATCAAATCCTATTATAATATTAATGGATGACATTTTTCAACAATTGCCATTTAGTATCTGTGATTGCAGATCTAGATCTTAGTTTTAGCAAAAATAGCAGTTGCTATTTTTCTGTGTGGCCTACATTTCTAACAGGCCTGCTCAGTGTGCAATAGAAGTGTCATTTTGAGTGGAAATGTGGGACCACAAGTTAACCAGAGCTGAAATCATAAAGCTTGCAACATTAACAGGTGTAGCTCAGGGAATATTAGAGCTGGTCAGCCATTAATCACAGGAGATGCTAGTTCAATTCCAGGCTCCTCCTGTTCACACGTTCTTTGGGTTAGAGACTTGGTTAAGTCTGTGCATGGGAAAAATGTAAGCTGCACTGGACAAATACATTGACGTAATGCATGTGAGGTTAGCAGCTTATTGGCATCCTTTAGTAATGCTTCCATCAGACTCTGATAGATTCTGATCTGTGGTTGTGTAAAATGATGCGTGGTTTGTGTGTGCATTGGAGCACTGTAACCAAGCTCACTGTGCTGAGGTGGAAATGGTGAGGTTGCTCTCTCTGGTTTCATAGCAGTGCTCTTCTAACTCTGTCACACAGATAAGACTGTAGGATTCCTTACCACTGTACACTATTGCTCACCAGCCAACATCATCAAGCATCTCAGGTCTACATTTCATTTACACAGAAGATAAACCTCCCAACCTCATCCTGGGACCGTAGGCTATTCAGAGATATTCTGAGTACTCTCAGAGAACTCTTAACTTGGCCTACAAATCTTAGTAAAGACTCCTAGCTTAGGAGTGATTTAGAAAACTTCTCAAAGCAACTCTGAACAAGGAAGGGACAGAAACATTTACCTTGGTGTGGTTGTCCCCATTGATGATGCATTCTTTTAACAGAGGTGATTGGTTGTTCTTTTGTGAGCCTGCAAGGTGTGGACACCTAGTGGAAATTAAATGAACTACATCACAATATGAGACTGTGAAAGTGTTGTCATTGGCCGCGTTTCCCAGATCCAGTTAAGAAGATCTTAGCGCTAAGAGCTTCTTAAGAATGCTCTTAAGCCTCCCGTGAAAGAAAAACGCGTTTCCCAGATTCGCACTTAGCTTAAGAAGATCTTTCTCAAGGAGTTTTGAGATCGAGCTAACCCACTCTTAACAGTCTTCTTAGTGACCAAACGCTCACAGATCCAGCCACGTTAGGCAAATTAATATTACACTAAGCAAGGAGATATTTAAACAGTGCACACCATATATATTTTGATCAATTTTATACTTCAGATTTATATTTTTTAACATTAATTGGTGACAGAAAAGAACGAATTTCATTCTGCAGGGAAACACGTGTCCTTACGGTGCATATTGAATCTTGAATCTATATGTTTTATGAAGACCCTGTGTGCGCTCAGAGCTGTGGCACAAGTTACGCACCGAAATCTGGCGGAAGAAAAATAATAAGACGAAAAATTTTGAAAAGTGTGTTCCTGTATGTGCTGTGCACATCAGGCACACAAATAAAATGAATCATCATGATTTATCATAATTTGTCCACACATATCCCACATCTGCATGCACATATGAGATAGTTTACCGCACCCAAAAAATGCGTCAGGGCACAACAGAAACACATCCACCCTCCAAACCTGCGACATTTCACAGATATCAGGCAACTTACAGGTGTAATTGAGCTCAGTTAGAACCTCATCAAGGGACGCTCCACCAGCTACTCTATATAAAGGCATTGCCAGTTTATACCTGGCGTTTTGTCTGATTCTCAGTGTAGATTGATATAGTCCATAAATCTGTCAATTTTGTCCTCCCATGAACTGGTCACGTTAAGATGATCATTAGCAGAGACACAACGTTGATGAATGCAAGTAGGATACAATGTGGTCAAGAGACAATGCAGGTCCTTAAGTTAATTTGTCCTTTCGTCCGTCTCTCATTTTTTTGTATAAATATAATACATTTCGTCATGATTCTCTTACCAAGACTACTTCTTATTTAGTTGTAGTCTTGTTTTCGTCATGAAAATAGGTCATTAACAAATACTTATCGTCTTAGTTATTCATTAAAATTATTAGAACACATACACACGAGCAGCAGGGAATTAGTGCGTTAGGTAGCAGCGCTGTGTGTGACTTATGCACTGATTAAGTGGTGGGTGATCGATTTGCCTGACATCGATTGATTTAGTTTCAGCACTGCGGTAGTGGTCAGCTCCTGTTAAGAGCTTCTTAAAGAGTGATCTTAAGAGCGATCCTAAGAAGGGCATTAAGAACTCATCTGAGAAACACTCTTATCTTAGCGACCCTTCTTAGCTAAGACGTTCTTAACTGTGCTCTTAAGTCTTAAGATCGTTCTTAACTCTTATCTCTGCACAATCTCATCTTATAGCATATCATTTACTCACTGCCATCCAGCATTTGGATAATATTTCTCCAACCTCTTTGTGTTATCACCATAAGAAACTTAAGCCTCTTACAAGTCCTCCTTCCTGCTCCTCTTTTCACCATTTTTTCACCTTAGGAACTATTTTAATGGCCAAAATACTTTGTGAATAACTTTCCTCTTTACCAAGAAGTAGTCTTAACTTTCAGGGGAAATTCTAAGAAAACGTCACAATTCAAAGAATTTTCTTAGAATTTTGTCACTAGGAGCAACTCTTAGCCTTTGTTAGTAAAAATGATCCCAATCTCCGACCAAACTGTTGGCAGACAAGTTGCATCATGGGTAATGTAAGCACCCAGATTTGACCGTAGAAGCCTTGCTTGCCTGCACAGACACCGCATGGCTCAACACTATTTTTCAGCAGCTTATCTATTTTAAAGCCTCCACGCTGGTGACAGCCGTGGCTGGATGCATTATGTTTTCAGGATATCTGTTCATCCATACTTATGTTCATACATCCCATTCTTATGAATGCGATATTTCAAGAACGCCTCAAGGAAATTTCTTAAAATTTAGCACAAATGTCCACTTCGACTCAATAAAGAACCATTTTGTTTGTGGTGGTCGCCGGTCAAAGGTCAGGGTCACTGTTATCTTTTCAGTCTCATTCTCGTGAACCCGATATCCCAAGAACAGCTAGAGGGAATTCCTTCAAATTTGGCACAAACATTCACTTGGACTCAAGGATGAAGTGATTGGACTTTGGTGGTTAAAGGTCAAGGTCACTGTGACCTTGTCTTTCTCATTCTTGTGAATGCAATATCTCAAGAATACCTTGATAGAATGTCTGTTAAATTTGACACAAATGTCCACTTGGACTGAAGAATAAACTGATTAGACCTTTGTGGGCGAAGGTCAAGGTCACTGTAACCTCACAAAATATGTTTTTGGCCATAACTCAAGAATTCATGTGCTAACGAACTTCACACAAATGTCTAATAGGATAAAATGATGAAGTGATGACATTTTATATCCAAAAGGTCAAAGGTCAGCTTCACTGTGACATCATAATGTTCTGCATAAAACACTTTTCTGGCCATTATTCAACAAAACTCAGGAGCAGAGGGGGAGATATTTGATCAGATACTGTATTTGTGACACTAATCTTGAACAACCATGGAGCGGTAAATGTTAGATATTTTGCTTGCATGTTTGTTTGTTTGTTTGATTGATTTTTTGCTCTCTATGTGCAGCTTAGTGCCCCCCAGTGGGTAAAAACCTGTGTAAAACATGAGAACAATCTGTTTAAAATATATTCAAATGGATACCTCATTGTACTAGAGCCAATGTGATGCAGCAGAGCAACCCTGTGGGTGATTTAATATTTCACATTAAAGTTAATCATTTGAATTAATGCATCCTGTAGTTTAAACCATCCAGTTAATTAATTCAGTACCACTTAATATAGCCTATGCTTTCTGAAGCCTGCATAACCAACTGCATTATCACTTGGCAAAACTCAATATGCACACAGTGAAGCTGGCAGCAACCTCCAACTACAAAGACACAGTCCGAGTTGCACTTAAAATATGCTGCTTTGCTCTACCTACATGGCATGCTGCATCCATGGCCTATGTATTTCAGCTGTTATTCTAAAATTGTTAAAATGTATATTTTCCCTCAATGCCTCCCTTTTTCCCCATCATCAATTTACGCTCAATACCTCATAATAACAAAGTGAAAACAGGATGGTAGAAATTTTTTTTTTATTAAAAAGGAGAAGAAAATATTACAGTGACGTAGGTATTCAGACTCAGCACTTAGTTGAAGGCAAGGCAAGGCAAGGCAAGTTTATTTGTAGAGCACAATTCGTACACAAAGTAATTCAAAGTGCTTTACAGAACAAGAAAATGCATTAAAATCACAATACAAAATAAAAACACCTTTGGCAGTAATTATAGCCTTGAGTCTTTATGGGTATGACACAACATCTTTGCAAACCTCAGTTTGGGGATTTTCTGCCATTCTTCTCTACAGTTTCAGGTCCCTCCAAAGATGTTCAGTTAAAGTCAGGGCTCTGGCTGGGCCACTCAAGGACATTCACAGAGCTGTCCCCATGCTGACTGCAGGAATGTCCATCAGAGCTGTTGCCTGTGAACTGAATGTTCATTTCATTACCATAAGCTGCCTCCAATGTCATTTCCATGTATTTGGCAGTACATCCAATTGACATCACAACCACAGACCATGTGTAGCCACACCAGCTCTGGACCTACCACCTTGATAGCTGATGTAATAATTGGTTTGCACAACTAAAGAATTTCTGCACAAACCAACAGAAACAGTCAGGGAAGTTCATCTGCATGCTGGTCATCCTCACCAATGGCACGCTCCCTCAAAACTTAAAACATCTGTGTCATCGTATCGTATGATCAAACTGCACATTTTATAGTGAACTGTTATTGTGACCATCCCAAGACACACCTGTGTAGTAATGATGCTGTTTCATCAGCATCTTGTTATGCCACACCTGTCAAGTGGATGAATTATCTTGGAAAAGGAGAAGCACAATTTTAATACATTTGCGACCCAAGTTTGAGCGAAATGTATACAGTGAGTGCACGAAAAAAAAGTCTTAGATCTTAAACTTAAACCTGTGACAGGTATATATCCACATTACTAGATCAAGTCTCCTCTGGCAATCATTCACATACACACACAAAGTGGGCAGGCCTCTAAGTCTGAAGGAGTCAAATTACTATCAGCCACTGAGCTCTGCTGCCTGACTATAGTTACATCGGAGCTCCTTTTATCAGTGAATCTGTAGGACCGTACACAGGAAGCTGGGCAGACAGAGGACTGAGGGAGGAAGCAATGTGTATGTGTTTATGAGGTCATTGCATGACATTTATCTGTGTTGTGTTTTTCTTTTTTTTCTTTTCTTTTTTTTTTTTTTTTTTTTTTTACATCTCAGCATTTCAGCATTCAAAATACAGCTCAGAGAAATTGATCAAAATTTGGGGGCCTTCTAAAAGAATCAGGGAGTCTTTAATTGGCCATTATGCCATCATCTCAAGTTTTAACAGGACATCAGTAATACTCTATGCTCTGTGAAGTAAAAGATCATCTGGTTGTTTGGAACTTCTTCCGCAAATCCAAAGCATATGTCTCACTCCTTATAATATAAAGTGGTCAGGTGTGTCCTGCTCATATGTAACTGGTCAACAAATTTTAATAACAACAATGCAACAGTTGTATAATGGGCAGTGTTCCCAAAATCCAATATTTCAAACATAGTCCCCATATTTACTTTACCTGGGGAACTTTACAAACATACATACATATCCTTAAATACTTGTGGGGTCTGCCTTCACGCACTTTTTGTACACTTTATGCTGACCAGTAGAAACTGCATTATAACTGCAGCGATGTGTAACTGCATATTCTCAACTCTGCTTTGGTCTACAAAATGAACTCATGCAAACGTGAATAATCGACTTGATCCATAGAATTTCTTGTTCCCATGTAGACCACCTGTTGGACTGCTCAGCACGTTTACAGCAAGCTTGCACACAAAAGGAGTTAATTTCAGGTGGTTGATGTGGGGATGGGTATTTTGTGCTCTTTTACAGGAGACATATTAGCTCAATGTCAGGTTATGATCCTGACTTTGATTTTTGGGTTTCTACTAGAACATATTTACATGCTTTAATGTTTTAAAAACAGAACATTATTTTTCTCATATACTGTCTAGCTGCATATAGCTACACTGACTCAACAAGCCCAGTCTGCTCTGATGGTTAGTGTTTCCAGTTTTTCACAAACAACGCAGTTGTTGAATGACACAACGCTGAATCACTGTAATGTAGATTCTACAGTGAAAACATCACCTGTCCATCGTTAGACCTTGGACTGCACTCAGATCCACTTACACCTGTGTGACAGATGGTGTGGGAGGGACTGAAAAAAATGGAAAATAGAAGATAAATGTGACTGAGGTCCACACAGACTCAAACAGGGTGTATTGGGGAAGCAGGGAAAGAGTTTCCTACTGATGTACCGTGTCGGCTTCTGGTTCTCAGGCTCACCTTGCTGTAAGAGATCTACTACAGAAGTGTCTGTCTACGCAGTAAAGGGAGGCATAATGTCAAGCCATTGCAAAACAGGGCTCTGACACAAAGAGTTTTCAAGTCTTTGAAAGCGCTTTCTAAGGTCCATTCAACCTTTACTGGGCCAGACTATTGACAACAATCATCTCCCTTTGGCACCAGTACTGCAATAGGACTAGATAATTCCTGTAGCCAGCATCTCCTCCACTTCTTGCTTCTGTTCAAGAACAAGTGTGGGTAGAACCCTGCAGATAGTGTCACTGATGGGCTGCTGTGTTTGAGAAGGTAACAAATGTCATGTTTAATGAGATGTGTACAACCTGGCTGAAGGGCTCTTCAGGCCTGTGAGCTTCAAGCTTCATGTGTACATCTGACTCAGATTTGGAAACATTGGTGCTCCAGTAGAGGAGGGAAAGTCCTGCTTCTGAAGCTCTTCCTCCTCAACAACTGTGTGCACCGGACATTGTCAGCTGCTTGGGTTGGTTTGCCCACTCTTTCAGTAGGGTTTCTTAAACAGGCGTAAGATGAGATTGCTGTCTGGATCTGTGATGATCTTTTTTGGTCTCCAGACTCTGGAGAACATCTGGATGAGGCAGTTGACAAATATGGTGTGTCTTGATCTTCTTCAGCAGAAAGGCTTAAAAGTATCTTGTTCCATAATTACAAATGACCAATATGTACTTGTGGCCTGCACTACTCGCCCGTAGTGGGCCTACTACGTCCATGGCAATGTGGGAAAATGTAAATTCAATGATGGGCATGTTGACAAGGACAGCCTTATCTCCTTTCACTTGTTATCTTAACAAGCTTGACAATACCTGGCAGTGTCTCCATACCAGTCTTGGTGTCCTGCGCAGTGGCTAGAATGGCTTAAGTTAAAGATTGTGGGGGTGTGAGGTGTAGCTCCACCTTGATCAACTACTGAAACCATATTTACACAGTTATTCAGTATTTAAATTTAAAATTTTTAAATTTATTTATTTATAGGGACAATGCAGTTAACATAGTTTCAATACAAGACATGAATCTGATGTGCTGCATATAGAGTTATAGCTACAGCTAATTTTCAACTCTTGTCCCTAGTTGGGCAAGAAGGGTCATTTGTGATACTTTAAGTCAATTTTGCCAATGATACTCATGTACTTTCACTTAAATGACATTTTGAATGTAGCACTTGTAATGAAGTATTTTTACATGGCAGTATACTTACCCTAAAGATTTGAATACTTCTTCCACCACTGACTGTTCTACAATCAGTCAAGACATACAGTGATCTTGACCCATTATCAGTGTAACCCAACCTACAGTATACATATAATCACAGTCTACGCCTCAAATATGAGTATATGATATGAACAGCGTGAATACTGGTAGCAATATGTGTGTGTATTTAGAGGCATATTGAACCCGGGAGTGTGGGCTAAAAATGAAGCTAGGGATCCCTCAGCTGAGAACAGCAGAAAAACTTACCAGCTCACCAGCTTTACTTCCCCAGGTGCGTGTGTGTGTGTGTGTGTGTGTGTGTGTGTGTGTGTGTGTGTGTTGTGTGTGTGTTGTTATAGGTTTAGTGAGTGAGTAGCTATAAAAACATAATACCTCTAATGTGGGAAATGTGAGACCTAACACACTCAGGTGTGTGTGTGTGTATGTGTGTGTGTGTGTGTGTGTGTGTGTGTGAACCACTTTAGTCCTTTTAGTCCCCATTTCAGAGAAAGCAGATTTTGGGTGAGGGTTATAAGATCACGGTTAGGCAAGTTACAGTTAGGCATGTAGTAGGGTTGGTCGATAATACAGTAATAAGGTATCCCGCGGTATCTAAAAGTAGCAACGGTATCAGTTTCATTACCGTCAATAAAAAATCTGCCGCCCATATAGGCCTACAGTGGCCTGATATAATATTAAATATAATTTATTTAATGTGTAAATAATGACTGTTTGTCCAGCACCTATGTATGTGTGGTTGAGTTTTCAATTTAATACTATTACAATTTAAAACTAATAATAGGCTATAATGTTTCTCATAACTGTTGTCGGGAGATGACATTTGATAAAGTTTTTGGATGTGACGTCGTTACGTGACAGCTCAGACTTGAGAAAGAGAAGAAAAGATGGCAAGCCGCACATCAAGCCAGTTGGTTGCAAAAAAAACCACAACTTCACAACTTCTGCCAGCAGCAGCAGCAGCAGCAGCAGGTCCAGTGGCCATCCAAGTGGAGGAGGGAGAAGCGCAACCCGAACCACCGAAAAACAGATGACTGTGGGCAGTCTCCTTCAAATTAGAGCCAATGCAGCGGCAGGTCCGGACGGCACCATACAGGAGTGAGCAGGAGCAGAGATAACTGCCTGTTGTCATGTAGTCTGGGGCCGTTAGTGGCCGTTTTGGTAAGGAAACGGAACCAGGGCGAGTGAGACAGGATCCGGAATTCGATGGATGTACCTTTCCGTAAAAATAAAAGCACCAAGCTAATAAAAATGCGGTGAAACTTTTAATTTAAAGAATATAATTTACAAGAAAAGCCCCAAGCCATTAAGTTAATCGATTTTCTTACACCCCTCATCACCCCAAATCGATGGTGCGCCAGAATTTAAAGTTTTACTATGGTGAACACTTTTAGTTTGGTGAATTTGGTGAATACCGCATCCGCTCCCTAGACCGGAACCAGAATCCAGACAAAATTCAGAGTGAATAGACACCAGGCTCTTCGCTTGAAGAGCCTGGTGACGCGAGGCTAGTTGTCATGAGCCTGTTATTCAGGGAGACGAAGATCTCCTTCTCAGGTGGAAATGTGATGGAGCCAGGCATTTTCCTCTGATGTTGATGGCTGCCCGAAAGTACCTGTGCGTTTGTGCCACGAGTTCTCCATCAGAGCGCATATTCAGCACCACGACCAAAGTTGTCAATCCACTACGTGCCCTGCTCCAGCTGGAAAAAGTAAACATGCTGTTTTTTCTGAAAAGTAAACATGCTGTTTTTTCTGGCAAAAATCCTTGAATAGTTTTGAAGCATAGGATGCTGCTACAGTTATCATTATACTTTGTTTTTATTCCATTTTCAATGAGGAGTAGCCTGTTCTGACGGAAAAGTTCGGACTTGGAGAGGGTGAACTTTTCAAACTAAAGGTAGGCTCTAAAAATAAACCAACGAATAGTATTTCCCGTTGCTTCTCAGGATAGGATTATATATGCCCATTTTCAGTCATGCCTTGTTATTTTTGGTTCTGTTTTTCTTATTTGATAAGCCCTAGTACTGGATGCTGTAGAGTTGTGCTTTTAATTTATTTGATTTATGTTGATAGGTTCTAAAAATAAACCATAGGACAGTAGCCGCTGCGGTCTAATGATACGCTGTATAGCACACATTATCTTTACCGCCGTTATTTATTGTCACTTTTTTGGAAGTGGACTGTAGCCCACAGACATTAGTTAATGTAGAACATGTTTTGTTGTTATTTTTCAGTATTCTTAGGCCTATGTAATGTTTACTATTCTGTTTCTGAACGGTACAGGCGCAAGCCAACATTTTAGCGACTCCCTCTGAGCCCTTCAAAGTGATTTTTAATTAGTCACGGTAATACCGTATACCCCGGGAAAATGTGGGGAAGGTTTGACAGTAACAAAATTTGGATACCGCCCAACTTTAGCATGTAGTAGTTTGGGTTAGAACTTAGGTTAGTCAGTTCCTGCAAGCTTTTATTTTGATAGTGTCTTTTTAATATTATTTGACTTTTATTTTGGCGTCATTGACTGGGGGACTTGAGATCTAGCAATGGAGAGTAATGGACAGAAGTATAGAAGGAAGGCTATGTGACTTTGTTCTGTAATACTAAACTCTTGTAATTTGTTGTAATTTGTAATTTAATTAAGAATCTATCTGGAAAAGGAACAACATATTGTATGATATGACATTTTTATGATTATATGCAGTTATTTAGTTGACTTAACAGGGAGCAAGTGTTTAAATGTATCTCCGTCTTGACAGTCATGCAGTGATGTTTTTGCTACAGTGCTGCTCACACCAACACCAAAATGACTCAACATTAAACCTGTTAATAAATGTTTGGTAACGTTAGCCCTGTGATGCTAACAATTACCCCTGCCACTGTGTGTGACTCTGCCCTAGATTCAATAGTAGTCTCAAGATACTCACTCTAGCACAAAACAGATTTGGTTCTTTCCAGCAGTGGCAGTCCTAGCAAATTTTGTCCCCTAGGTGAGCCCCCCACTCCCCTCCCAAAAAGCAGACAGGTCAACAGTCATAGTGCTGGACATTTATTACCAAAATGCAAATAAACAACCTACCTAACATAAATAAAAGCTATGTACTAATTCGTTTTAGTAACGTGTTGTACATGTGTTATAATAATCATATAAATCAATAATCAATAAAAGAATTGCAAAAAAGAATTGAAAAATAAAAAATAAAATGATATATGATGTTATAAAACAATAATAAAAATTTACAAATTAATGTTCTTATTGAACTAGGGATGCAGCGATTTGGAAATTCTGGGCCGATACTGATACCAGTGTTTAAAATAACAATTTGGCCACTAGCCGATACTGATGTTTTTATATTGCTGTTTGTTTTTTTGTTTTTTTTGTTATCTATTCTTCTTGTGTGCCAGGGAAACACAGAAATCTACATTATAAAAGATAAATGAACAGTTTTAAGGCATTCAGTCCTTCATATCACTACCTTTGAATGAGCACAAAGTCAATAATGCACATTTATGAAACAACCTTTAACATAACCTTCTTTCACACATCTTTGAAAAAATAAGCAAAAAGCCTTTTTACAATATATGATACATCATAATTCCCTCTCTAATATCTATTTTATAGTGCTGTGACAACATCAACACATTTCTCCTTGAAACAGCTAGATTTATTTCAGTTTCTCACCAACAATTTTACAAGATTACATTGAACACATAATGAGAATGTTATAATTTACCTTCGCCAAATACTAATTTTTACTGAATAGAGCTTTAAAGCATCACAGTGGAAATCAATGCAACCTCCGTGAGATGTTTTTTGTGGCCACCGGCTGCTTTGAGAAAACGATAACTAGCTCTGCTCCTGCTGATTTCAACACTGATTTGTTTTTTTTTTTCATGGTCTTCCTTTCCACATACACTGCTCTGACTGTACGTTCACACCAACAGCGACCATAGCTTCCAAAACAGCGGAAGTCATTCGTTTTCAATGAGAGCCCGGCGACTTGGGCAACCAAAGCGACCTGATCGTCAGCCACTCGTCTTGGCCGGAGGGGAGTCAAAACTCGTTTAACTTTATGGTAATGAGCTCTGACACGGTTCAGCGACAACCAGCCAGAATGCTGATGTGCTTTGATGAAGCTGGTCCCAGAGAACAAGCCATGTAACTTTGGTTCTTACAGCACACTTGTTCCACTGTGTGGTTACAGAGACCAAAATAAAAAGAATGAGGCTTGGGACCGCATCGCGGAGGTAGTTGTTTGGTCTGGTGAGTTTTTGAGTGTGTAATGTTAGTAACAGAGGAAAGAATCGCAGGCTAATGTTGCAACGTAGCATGCAAGTCTCCCTTGCTTGGTTTGAATGGGATGACATACTGGAAAGCAAAGCATTTTATCAACATTATTTCTGTAGGCCAACTATGAGCTTTTTGACTAGTCCGCTTTGTGGCTCCTTTAAATTGACAAGCAGGATCGAACGTTCAATGATTCACGTGATGAGTGACTAGGGATGGGCATCAATTTTCGATTATCGATGATTGACTGTTAAGGCTTTTGATCGATCACAAATAATTTTGATCGATAGTCGCAGTGTTTCCCCTACAATGCCTGGCATACGTCCGGCGAGCCGCCGTGCCAACGAGACCCCCCGCCCGGCGAGTCGCCGTGCCAACGAGACCCTTCCGCCCGGCAAGCACGGCGGCTCGACGGGCCTACGAGACCCCCACCGGACCTATGCCAGGCAAA
This sequence comes from Epinephelus moara, assembly GCF_006386435.1. Lineage (NCBI taxonomy): Eukaryota > Metazoa > Chordata > Actinopteri > Perciformes > Serranidae > Epinephelus > Epinephelus moara. The sequence continues at coordinate 5,611,399 of NC_065524.1, forward strand.
AAATCATTAACAGACAGAGGCTCTCATCGCTCTCCAAAGCCTTGGTGGCTTCCCTTGAGGCCTCTGAAAACACTACGCCATTGAAAGACGGAGGTTTTGCTGAAAACTGAAGCCTGTAACTCTTGCTGGCAACGGTTGTAAACACCCAGGGGTGAACTGCACATGTGCGCCATTTTTCCTCTTTGGCCTGGGGATTGAAGCTCAAAACTGGGGCAGCTGCGCTCTCTTGCGGCGACAGTCTGCACTGCACTCTTTTGTTTTCTCTCTTTTGAAATACTTGCTTATCAATTAATCGATAATTGATCGTTAATTTTTTTGATGATCGAATAATGAATTTTGATCGTTTGCCCATCCCTAGACTAGAGCGACCAAAACTGCCACAAATATTTTTGACAGTCGTGTTTCTTGGGCTTCCGCAAGAGACTTTGCCTCTTTGGAGGCTTCTGGTTTGAACGTACAGTTAGTAGTGTAGTGGTAGTTGAGTGGGTACCAGAGACCTTTGTCATTTTGACATGATAACGATACAGTATGTTTCGGGATTCATGTGACGTCGGATAACTCGCCCATCTCCCCCAGAGAGCAGGTGAAGTGTAACAAGGTGAGAAGGGAGGCTGGGGGGGCGGCAGGAACCCAGAAAAAAAAGCCTCTCTATTATTTAGTCGGCTGTGCTATGTAGTTATGTTGTTGTGGCCTTACGTAATATTTCTAAAAACATAGCAGTAATAGTATTAGCAAAAAATAGAAAAAGAAAAACATTTTAGTTTTTTTTCCTCCGCCATTTGAGGAGCCCCTATGGATGATGGCGCCCTTAGCATTCACCCATACTGCATATGCCACAGGCTGGCACTGCTTTCCCACATGCAAACTGAACAGCACTCAGTGTGTGTTCAATGTTCAGTTGTTGTGTTATTTATTTAGTTCTACACAGCAGCCCATTGAAAAAGACAGCACAAGATATCTCCACTTTCCAAAATTTTTCTCACTCTAATGGACTAAAACTCAAACAGTTTCTCACAAAGATAGACATACAAGAAATACATACACACACACATATTTACAGACACATACACACATACACTTATGAGGCTGGGCTTCTGTGAGGTGTCTCTGCAGGCTGTGAATGATGTACTGGTTAAATGAGCAGCTTTATCAGAGAGGTGGCTTCATGTCATCAATATCCTCTTATATAAATGTCAGCCAGGCCACTTTATTCACAGCTATTTCCCACACTGCTGATTACATTACTCTCTCAGCCTCTCTCCCTCAGTCTGTCACTTACTCACTCTCTCACCCTTCCTTTATCCTCTCTTTACCTGCACTCCATTAATCGTTCTCTGCTCTGACTCAGTGCTCTCTGTTTTTTCTTTGTTCTATCCCTCTCTCTCTACTCAGTGTCTCTGTCTCTCTCACGCTTTCCTTACAGCACTGAGGGAGGTCAGGGAGCGTCAGCAGCAGTGTGACACGGGGGGGGCGGGGGGGGCAGACTATGGCAGCTTTTAGGTGTAGGGTGTCATACAAGCTCTCTCTTCCTAATACCCATTTCAGACCAAAGATTGGCAATGAGATGAGTTGAACCTTGCAACTACTTGTAATGCATAGGTCTGTAAGGTTCTGAAAACCTGCCAGTTTACACCAATGCAACTACAAGGGACGGTGTATCTTCTCCATAGCAACAACTCCTGCACTTCTGTTCTAACTTCCAGCTTTTCAGACTTATTTTGTAGCTGAATATAATGTTTCAAATATGGATGAGGATAGTGATAGTGACATATCTGATACAGTTGCATTTCTAGTTGTGAAAACAAACTAAACAACCGGAGCTTCAGTGGAACCATATTCATAAATACATGACAATAATTTAAATAACAAGCCCCAATTAATAGGCCTAAGTGTGTGTGTGTGTGTGTGTGTGTGTGTGTGTGTGTGTGTGACATGCTAAATAGTTTTTCCCTTCTTTTTTATTTCCATGGTAATGTGGTGCAGGTCTGTGAACATCATCATCTCACTTCACTCGCAAACCTCTCATGTCATTGTTTGGTTATTGTAAACAATGCTAATGCTAGCTATGTTAATCTGTCTGTCTTGTGTAACTTTGTAGGCCTGACTAAGTTTTGCAGTGAATTCATTAATGCATACATGGTTGAATTAATTGAATAACTGTGCATCTTATGTGTATTCTTAATATAGTTTTTATTCTATTGATGTTTATATTGTAATAAACATTACAGCATAATACACATTTTATCTTTCTAAATGTAACATACTAGTTTATACAGTATAATGTAGCACTATTTACATATTTGTATATTGTTGCACTCTTACAGACTCAGCACAGTGAACATATTTTTATTCCAAATATCTTAAATACTAGTGTTAAACATTGTAGCATAATGCATTTTTATTTCAATTTTATCTTATTACTTTATATTTACATATACATGCTGTTATTCTTGCATCTTATTATTCTCTACTCTTTACACTGGAGCAACTGTAACAAATCAAAATTTCCCCTTGGGGATCAATAAAGTATTTCTGAATTTTTTTCTGCTTGTGCAAGACATAAAGTGGCATGCATCATGCGACTATTACAGTTTAAAAAGAAATAAGAAAAAGAAAGAAAAACAGAAAGAAATCCAAAACAGCAGAGCATGACAGAGCAGCCAGCAGTGCTTGAGTCTTCAGTCAGAAGATGAGGGCCAGCTTGGCACTTGTAGGGGTGTACAGCAGGAGCCTCCAGCTTCAGCTATACACATGGCTGTGTAAAATCCTGATGCTTCCAGATGTTTCTCCTCAGTAAGTACTCATTTGATTGCCTTGAATGACATTGTGGTTAATTGCCAGACATTAAAACTAAAGTTGAAACTTGTCAATTATAGCCAAAGTGTAGAAGTACAATAGTCAATAGTTCATTTTAGTCATCTGGATTTGGTAACACATTAAAAGGCTGATTTTACTATCATACTGATGACATTTTGTGTGTTTTTGTAGACTCAAATTGGGATACTGGTGATGAGGGCCCTTCATCTTCACCTGCACATCAGGGTACGTATGCATATGCCGTTAAAACTTTATCTGCTTTGACCTAAAATGACGACATTTCACTTTTGCTATACTTAGCAAAGCATCTTTCACTATCCTGAAAAGCGCTATATAAATCCAATGTATTATTATTATTATCGTTATTATTATTAGTAGTATTAGTATTATTAGTATTATTATTATCATTATTATATACAGCGGTCTATACTGTCATTCAGGGCAAAGCCCTTTTTCAGCAATATATATAAGCTATGTAAAATAATTGTGAAAAAGCTAAATATGAGAAATTTTGCACACAAAAAAATATTACAACTGTTAAAATCCCTGAATTTCTTCAGGTGTGTCAAGTCAGCCACTCTTGAGACGATGATGCTGGCTATGAGAACCATCCAGTAGTACCTGCAGGCGATGCAGTGTCACATGGGGACAGTGATGTGGCAGCCCTTGTTGCCCCACCTGGATATTATAGAATGCCTTGAAATTGAATTTGTCATGTGAAATATATTAGATTTAATTGATATATTATACTTCATTCAATTCTTTCATCTGTATGAATGTCTTAAGAGCACTTGTGTCGCAAATAATCACATCTGTGACTATCACAATACTTAATACAGGATCTCATTCTCATGCCTTTGTCACTTTCAGATGTTTCAGCAAAGAGCAGCAGATCCCACTCAGCCTCATTTAAAGATTTTCCCAAAAATCATCCAATTAATTCATTGTGGTATAACCTGTATCCATGGCTTGAATACTCACAAATGAAAGATTCAGCCTACTGCTATGTATGGTGACATTTCTCCCTGCCTAATGTGTCAGTATCAGTTTTCACAGCAGAATCCGGCTTTTCACATTTGAATAAAGTAGTGTTCAAACAGGGTAGGGGTGAGGATGGTGGGAGTCTCACATTATTGGTATGCTTGCTTGTAATGAGCACAAGAGGGTCACTCTTACAGATTATTCTGTATTAGACATGATAAACAAAGAATACAAAAAGAATGTTGAAAAGTGACATTAAAACAGTTGGAGGTGTACAGCTAACCCTAACCCTTGGTAAACACAATCCTATAGTAGATTTTAAAAAAAATGAAGCTACAAGACAAAGCAAAATGTACAAGCAATACCACATAGAATAGAATTCTGTAGTGCTTAGCAAGTATGGTGCGTGATTCCATTGTGAAGGGAGTGAGAGAGTAAGGTATTCTCTCTCATTGCTGATCTGAAGATCTGAAAAAGATCTGTTATGGCGCAGTCACCCTCTATTGATTTAGCTATGGCAGTAGACATGATGGAGTCCCTTCATGATACATTTTCCCATAGGAAAAATGTGTTGCTCATCTGTGGTTCAATCTCATCTCTTGAGATCAATTTGAGCTTCTCATATTCGTATCATTCTGTGATCATTTGTTTCTGAGTTACTTCTCCTAAGGGTCCCTTAGGAGCAAGAGATAAGCTAAAAAGAGACAAGACATCACTAAGACAAAGGAAGTTGAGTTGAGATAACCATTTGAGCAATACTTGAGAAGTGAGATAAACAGAGGAGATCTCATAATTGTCTGTCCCTGATCTCAATTATGTCTTGGTTATTTTGAAGAAGAATTAACGAGAATAACATGAGATGAATCTGAGACTTTTATGAGACAAATCTGAGAAGTATGAGCCCTAAAAGAGATCTTATCATTGTGTGTCCAATGTCTCTTCCATGTCTTAATTATTTCTCTTAAATGTCTTACTGAAGCTATATATGAGAATGATATCTGAGCCATATTTGAGAAATACGAGAACAAATTGAGAATGTAATTTAAAGATTAATTATCTTTAGTAATTAGAATTAACTGTAAAAGCAATACTCAGTATTACAAAGTTTAACACTTTTATTTTGGTAACACCATTAGTATTTAGGTAGCAGCATTTACATTTTTTTTTTAAATAAATTAAATACAAAAATATAAAATGTAAATAAGATACAAAAATAAAAATAAATTAAATATAAAATGTAAATAAGATACAAAAATAAATTAAATACAAAAATAAAAATTCAGTTGTCATCTACTCACCCCCTTGCTGTTAAGAAGTCAGGTGTAGTTTTTTAATCCTCAAAACCTAAAATTCAAAAAGATTTCTACGGTAATCACAGACAAAACCAAATAAAAGTATCCCCAAAAAACCTTCAAAATCCTCTAAGCAGCGGGATGCAGAATTATGTTTTTTGGGGATACTTTTATTCGGTTTTGTCCGTGGTTACCGTAGAAATCTGTTGTTTGGAAAAAATTATGTAGTTAAAAAACTACACCTGACTTCTTCTCAGCAAGGGAGTGAGTAGAAGATGACTGAATTTTCATTTTTGGTGAACTATTCTTTTAAGTAAAACAGAAATACATTTACAAAGTTGGAAACATGCCATTTACACCCAGAGATCCGTTTAGAACGGTGTGAAAGCTTTGTTTATGGAACTGGAATAAGCACCATGTGAAATGTAGTGCATTCTATAAAGCAATCCGGCCTGCATACAGAAAATGAACACTTCCAGATTGTAAACAATGAACACACTGACCAGTACTGCTGAGGTATGTGGAACAATCACACTTGGGTTTGGAACAAGCACATGAAACCATGTGAAAAGGACCTGAGAACATACTACCAGTAACTCACATACTACCAAACCTCAGAGTCAACTTGGCAGGTACTGACTTAACACCTCTGGTCCATGAAAATGAAAAAGTAAAAGAAAAAAGAAAGGGTGAGAGAGAAAGCAGTCCACATACTGTAGGGTATAGCAGTGGCCTACTCCTTAGAACCTGCTCTGGCCCTACATTTGTTGACAAAGGCTTTCTTGAGCTTGGCCTCCTCGATTTGTTCCCAACCAGGTCGAGTAGCACATCTCAGGACATAAGCTGTAAGACAAGAGCATTAAAATCTGGCATGAGTAATTTGACAAAAAGACTTACCACATCACACCATACACAACTGCACTTCAGGTTAAAAGGACATAATACCGTGAGATGTCCATTTCAGTTCAAAGAATTGCAAATCAGCAATCAGTTAGTTTTTTGGGCCAATCATAAACATAAATGTAAACAACATGCTGTTATCCTTAAAGGTGCTGTAAGTGATACTGGATAAAACTTCATTTCTGATGTTAAACTTGTATTCTGATAGTAATCATTGCTACACTGTCCTGATTGGATATAATCATTATCCCCACTATCCTGGCCTGAAAACACACAGAGCCTAATTTTGAGCAAACTTACTTAGGATTCCGTCAACTTTTTTACGGTCAAGGACCCGCTTTCCTTCCTTTCCTGAGGGGTTGTTGCCAGGGCGACCAAAGGGGACTGCATTTTGACACTCCTCAACAGTGAAGAAATGATCAAAAAGTGCATGAAACAGACGCATGCAATGTGGTTTTGATGCTTGATTCATGGCAGCAAGGCGGAACGATGAGATGAACACGCCGCTCCCAGAAAAGAGCTCCTGCTGGCCCGATGGTGAAGATGGGCTGTCACGATGTCTCTCTCCAATGAGGTCGCAAAGAGTCTGAAGCTCTCTGACCTGGCCTGGATCTGAAAGGGAGAAATAGTACAAACAATACAAGAGTGAGAAAATACCAAGCTACTCTTTATAAATGGTTAAACAGCTTTAATGGCAGGCAAGTTCATTTTTGAACATATTTAAAACATGCCTACACGACCTTGTGTAGGCCTTCTTCAGGGCATATAGAAAGAGATGCAACACCACAAAAAAAATAAAATAAAAGTAAGTATATATATATATATATATATATATATATATATATATATATATATATATATATATATGTATATGTATATATGTATATGTATGTATATGCAGTGAGTAGAAGTCGCTAAAAGACGGAGAGAGCTATGAGTGCTAACCTAACTTTAAGGGGTTAAGGTACATCTCAATCAATCAATCAATTTTATTTATAAAGCCCAATATCACAAATCACAATTTGCCTCACAGGGCNATGTGTGACAATAGTCATATGTGTATAATAACAGTAGAAGTATGACTAATGACTAATGATGTAATGTAATTTGTAGCTACACAAATAATCTTTGTTGCACTTCTGTTAAATGTATAACTGGACATGTAACTAAGTTTACAGTCTGAGCCATTGTGTTATAGGCCTATCACTGCTGCACTTAATTTTTTCTATTAAAATATTCATATAGTTGAGGAAAAAGGAGTGAAAATGGATTTTACTTAATTGTACTAGTTCAGATTAATTTGATCACCTTTAGCCCATTTATACACTTTACCTTGTCATCATTAAAATATCACAATAATAATTATTATAATGAATTGTTGTGCTGTTAAATTATGTTCATACTATAATTTAACATGTTAAATGTTATTTTTAATTTGCTAACGATACCAAGGATTATGTACAATAAATAAGCTTAGTTCATAAACCTTTGTTCGACTAGATCGACTAGATTATTTTTAATGCGCTTATCAAACACCACGGCGAGCCACAACGCCACGCGCCACCCCTCACTGCCCTGCCCACCACCACAAGTAAATTCTCAACCTAGGGGAAACACTGCATTAACGCTTTTATAACAGAGTTTTTCTCATTTGACTTTTAACCCCCCCCCCTCCCCTTTTTAATAACCAAGGCGCAACTTCCCATACCGTTTTTATCTTATACCGTTAAACGCCACAGCCCTCTTTTCTGCCTTTTTTCTAGGATAGTTCAAACAGTATATTTATGTGTTCAAGGCCCAATCACTAATATAGGTAAACAAAACAATCACATCATGAATGAATTAGCAGAAATGACTTGCCTATTCTCGAGATGACTTCATCAATCCTTCTCTTTTCGCGTAGGATTCTTTCGACCTCCCCCTTACATCCATCACAAGGTGTCCATGCATTTTCTGCCTGCTGTCCATATGGGATGCTGCCCTCGTCAGATGAGCTGCCTGCATCTCCTTTTCCGCTGTCAGGTGGATTGAGCCCACTAGCTCAGAGGTGCTGAGGTCATACAGTGATGGGCTGGGTGTATGGCCTCCATAGATTGGTGGACCAGGGCTGTTGAGGCCATACGGTGGTGGGCTGGGTGTATGGCCTCCGTAGGGAAATGGACCAGAGGTGCTGAGGCCATATGGTGATGGGCTGGCTGTATGGCCTCCGTAGAGTGATGGAACAGAGGTGTTGAGGCCATATGGTGATGGGCTGGCTGTATTGCCTCTGTAGGGTGATGGATCAATGGTGCCCCCTTTGGTAGAGCTATCATAAAATTACATTGAACCATAAATGACATTTCTGTAAACACAAATTGCCCAAAATAGATATGACAGATAACTACAAAGAACTGACTGAAGTGACCGGCATAGACATGAAAGAAGGGTAGAAGTTTTGAACTTGTGGGCCCAGGCGATTATGTAATAATTATGACAAGCTTATAGGATGGTGGGCCAGCGGTGTTGCGGCCTCTTGCATGTCCCCCGTCAGGTGATGGATTCAGCGCTGGGATTTTCTCGCCATGATCAGACAGTGGGCTCCTATCTATTATAAGGGTGTCAGACCCTGACGTTGAGTCTGATGGCTCATCGCCTTTTAACATATTTAAAAAGGACTCCTGTGGAGGTGGGTGGCCTTTTGGCGGCTTAGCCTGATCTTCCCCTGAAATATATTCAACAGTGGCCCTATAAAATTTACCATCTGACCACTTTGCTAAAACAGGATCTCCTGATCTAAGATCTTGCAGCTGCACAGGAGCCTCATCTCTTGCCAAAATGTCAGATCCTGTAAAGATTTTGCCGGTATAACCATCTTCCCATCTGACGAATGCAAAACACCCTGAGAGAGAGAGAGAGAGAGAGAGAGAAAATGTTTAACAATTTCTATTTGGGCACAACAATTTAGACTGGTATTTTTAGACCTTATTTAGACCATAATGTTATGATTATTACCCCCCCTCTTTTTGTCCATCCTGTTAATGAAAAAATACATTTTGGATCAAGTATAATATAAATAGACACTATTTTAACCTAATTCACTTCATATCTTTGGGGGCAAGAGTTGGATCAAAATGAGCAAAAATCAAATCAAATTATTTCCCTAATTGAATGTTAGTTTCATAACCTGTAAAACCACCAAGATTAAAATAATTTTAAGACTGTGAACCCTAGCGTCCCAGAAAAGAGCAGATCATTCCACTAATTTCCATTGGCAGTCAGGGGGACTGCCAATGGAAATTAGCCTTTTGGCTACAATTGGGTGCATTTACATTTTATTTTAAAAATGTTCATTAATGTACATTGTCCCTCTACAACAAATAAAGATAAATTAAATGAAATGCAAGCTCACAACATGCCGACTCGTAACACGATGTGTTGTGAACTTGAATCAAATCGTTGCTAACGTTACTTGTTGGACAGACGCCATTAACATTAGCTTAAGTTACCTAATTCCACCTTCCAACAGACCACTCCTAGTTTAACGTTACCTAATTCCACCTTTCAACGGACCACTCCGAGCTTAACGTTACCTCATTACACCTTCCAACGGGCCACTCCGTCGCCACAACAGTTAAATATTTCACCTTTAGTCAAAAGAATTTCTTTATTCAATGTTACATAGTTGACCAACTAATATAGAATATTACGATTCTTACCTCTCCAAGTCTCGGCGTAGCCGGGCAAAACTTGCAGCAGCAGCAGCAGCGGCCAACGGTCACGTCCGTCACTTATCTTCCCGCAGCTGCAACATTCAAGATGCCGGTTGGTCCAATGAAATTCTGTCTTCTTTGAACGTGATGACATCATTGTGCGTGGCTCGAGATTTGTCCAATGATATTCTGTCTTCCTGGAAAACATGAGTTGCATTGCACGCATGCGCATTTTGGGGGGCAGAACCATGCAGAACTGACTTGTTTACATTTGGAAGAAGCTGCACAGCGTCTCTGTGAAGAATAACGACGAAAAGTAAGTAATAGCGTAAATTGTTTTTGTTTTGCGAATTAACGGACTCTGTTAACACATATGAGGTAGGATTCTTTCAACTACAGTAACGTCACCGCGTTACGAAACATAGAGATATAAATGCTGCATTCAACGGCACGACCACCATCTACCTAGCTATGATACCTAGCTACACCCAAAGACAGTGGATAAACCAGTATCTTTGCTACACCTAGCTAATACATGTAACGTTATGTCTACTGAGGCAGAACGTCTATTCTTTATTAAAATAATTACAACTCGCTATATCTATGGTTACGAATCTCATAGACTTCAGACTCTTCAGAAAGGTCAAAACATACGGGAAATACACATGCGTCTCAAAGAATAATTGTGAAATTGTTTGGCACAAAACACGTCTTTGTAACCACATTGAAACTCTGGTATTCATTCAGTGGTGATAAATTGAATTTAAGCACCTAAGCCTAGCTGTATATGTTCTTGATAATTTATATTTCATGCTGCGAAATAGTTAATTATTAGATTATTGATTAGATTATGTGAATTATACATCATATTTTTATGAGTTAGTAGTACAAATGAGCTTACATTACATTTACATTAAAGTGATCAAATTGATCATCAATGATCAATACTTTTGCTACTTTAAGAATATGATGCTAATAATTATTTTGTAGCTTGACGTAAGATTTTGAAATTGTGGTACTTAACAGTGCAGTAGCCTAGTATTAATAAAACAGCGTACTTAACAGTGCAGTAGCCTAGTATTAATAAAACAGCTCTATATTATTTCTGATACCAGTCATTGCTATAATTGTTAAATGACCATGGTCTCCCTGTTTCCCCCTGCTCTTTAGTAAACAGAAAATGCATTTTCAGGTCGGGATATCAATTTTATCCAATTAGGAGAGAGAATTCACGCAGGATAAAGAATAAACAAGTGAAATTGGAAGTGATAAGATAAGAGAAACTTTATCTATCCCAGAGGGAAATGGTACAAAGAAATGAACAGACAAAATTGGAAGTGGAACAATATAAAAAGAAAATGTATTTCTGTTTACTAAAGAACTGATTAGATGGGGAAACCTGAACAAACACTTGATGATTCATCATAGAGTTTTACTTTTACAAAAAGTTCCACTGTATATTCCAGCAACTTGTGTCTGTATTTATTTAGTATTGGAGTGTCAAAATGACCAGACGAAAACCTGGAAAACGATGGAGAAGGACTGGTAATGAAGAAGACCCAAATAAACGACCAAGAAGGACTGCACAATTGGTGAGTAGCCTGGCATAGCCGTGTTGCAAGAAACTTGCAGCAGATATGATATTTAATACCTTATTTTCCTCCCTGCAGTCATCCCTCCCTGCAGCCACCAATGTTCATGTGGAGACTGATCAGCAATATTTAGGTAAGTTATGAAATGTGTGTGTGTGTGTGTGTGTGTGTGTGTGTGTGTGTTTTATGTTCAAAAGCCAACTCCTCTGCTGTCTGACCTGTTTTAGCCACACCCAGTCCCAAGTGCAGAGAGAGATATCCTGAACACAATTAGTTCTGATTGAGAATCACAGGCCCAGTAGATAGATAGATAGATAGATAGATTGATAGATAGAATGCAGTCCACAGTTGGTCAAACCAAGCATAGCAATATTGCTTTTTCTTATCCTGATTACAGTAGCATGTGTGAAGAATGAAACGTGAAATGTGTTATCTCAGCATGTATAATTAATGTTCTTTGAACCTTTCACCTTTAAGTTAAAGCTGTTAATAACATAAAGCCATGATCCTTTCATATAGGTCACCGTGTGGCTGCAGTCTCATGTTTGGTTTGCTGCTGTGGCATTCTACTCATTATTGGCATTGTCTGTCACTGTCAGCCTGTATCATATATGTCCTTCCAAACCCTGTCCAGCTACTCATTCACCTGAGGTCCCACAACTTCTCATTGTTATGTGTGTGTTGTGTTGTGATGAGTTACATTCAACACTGTGGATTACTGTTATCACAAACACAGAAAGAGATGTAAACATAAACTGCTACAATGTGATCAAGATGTGGGGAAAAAAGAATATGCATCCCATTAGCTGTATTTGTATAATGTGTTCCATTTATGTCAACTTGGCTCTTGTGTTTTACATGTTTTCTCTTTTTTCTTTTTCTTTTTTTATCTATCTATCTATCTATCTATCTATCTTGCAAGAAAGTTTCTCACAAGAAATCTGTTCTTTGCTAATTGATGAAAAATGTAATTTAAGCAAAATGAGACTCTTTCAGTATTTTCAAGAGGGTCCTGATCCAGAAAAAGGTGTGAACCATTGTGTGTGTCCTCTTCTCTGTGTCAGGAGGTAGCAGCAGGGGAAAACACCAGGGGGTAGGGTGCCTCCTGGAGGAGCCCAAAACGCTGCACTTCAAGGGGAACACGTCCAACCTCCGGGTGTCCATGCAGGATGTACCACACTCACTCTGGAACATCAAGCCTCTCACCACCTGCCAGGTACACACACCCTCTGTCTGTCTGTCTGTCTGTCTAATGATGTACAGTATATTTTGTCACTGAGCAGATCCTGCTAAAATATGACAACATCATTTGAGTTTAAGAAAGTGATATACAGGCTGAGACGATATAGGTTTTGCATTGTGACAAGATGTTTTTTTAACCTTCATGATTTTTATTTTATTTTATTACCAACACAAGGAAGCATGGCACAAGACAGTATTTCAACTGTTGACTCTATCGAAGACAATGAAGAACCATCTTCCAGATCAGCCTTCAGAGATCCTCCTGATGGCCTAACAACTGAACTACATGGCAATGCTGAGTATGATCCATCTCAATCATTTGAGGAAGCTCTCCCTGATGTAGGGGATTGGACGTATGATGATGGACATATGTTCAGTGAGGGATTTGAAGAGGGTTTGAGTGAGGAGTGTGTAGAAGAGTCAAATTACAAGGACACAGCAGACAAACCATTATATCACAATGCATCAATAACTGTGGCAGAGTGCCTTTTGATCATCATGGCTTACGTAAACTGTCATAAAGTAACTGATAAGGCCCTTAGTGATTTGCTTAAAATGTTCAAGTTGCTTTGTCCCGATAGTCTGAATACAGACTGCTTAAACAGTGTACAGAAGTTCAGAAACTTTTTTTTGTCCCTACTCTGCATCATCCCCTATTGTATTGCATACATATTGCAGTAATTGTTTTGGGTCATTAGAAGGTGAACAATCAGAATGTCTGTTTTGTGGGACCAGTGTGTCAGAAGAAAGATCCTCATCCTTCATAGAGGTTCCAATTGAGGCTCAAATAAGGTCATTGTTTCTCAAGCCAGGTTTTCAGGAGAAGCTTAACTTTAGATTAAGCAGGAAGAAGAAAGATCCTAACAACATTGAAGATATATATGATGCAGAAGTTTACAAACAGCTTGTAGATGGAGGTGGTCCTCTGAGTGACCCTAAAAACATCTCACTTACTTGGAACACAGATGGGGTACCTATTTTCAAATCGTCCAAGTTTTCAGTGTGGCCTTTTTATTGTATCATCAATGAATTGAGTTTCATGGAACGCACAAAAAGAGAGAATATGATATTTGCTGGACTTTGGTATGGGGATTCAAAACCACCCATGGTTACATTTCTTAGACCACTAAGTGACACACTGAGTAAACTTGCAGACAATGGAATTCTTGTGCAACCTGCAGAGTTGACATCTGAACCTTTTGTGTGTACAGTGCTCACCATTGCTGGAATATGCGACTTGCCTGCTAAAGCATTAGTCCTTAATTCAGTGCAATACAATGGGAAATTTGGATGTCATAAATGTGAGCAGCCAGGAGAGACTGTGAAGACAGGGGAAAGGGGACATGCCCATGCATTTCCATACCAACATAGAGATCCAAAAGGGCCACTGCGCACAAATGAAAAGTTTGCTCTTGATATGAAAATCGCAAATGAGACCAAAACCACTGTTAAAGGGGTGAAGGGTCCCTGTTGGCTTAACAAATTTAAAAGTTATAACCTTTTCAAAGGCACTGCCATAGATTACATGCACTCAGTCCTTCTTGGAGTAATGCGCCTTCTGATGGTTCTGTGTTTTTCTACAGAGTTTTCTCGTCAGCCCTTCAGCATGGCAAAAAATGCCAAAGAAATACAGGCAGAACAGAAAGACAGGCAATTTCAGGATATCTCTCCTCCATCCTCAACTCGATATCCTCGATCAGTGGCATCTCACAGAATGTTTTTTAAAGCATCAGAATATCGGGATCTTTTGATCTTCTATGGACCTGTTGTTTTCCATGGAATTCTTGCAACACTGTACTACAATCACTTCCTTCTACTAAGTGAAGCTATTTTCATTTTGTTGATGGAATCCATATCAGTTGAACAGATTGATCATGCAGAGAAACTACTGTGGAACTTTTGTTCTCAAATGGCTAATCTCTATGGTGAACGGTACGAAACTGCAAATGTACACCTTCTCGTGCACCTAGCAGACAGTGTCAGGGCCCTTGGTCCATTATGGACTCATTCATGTTTCCATTTTGAAGACAAGAATGGCTATTTGTTAAGGCTCATACATGGCACTCAAAATATACCTATGCAGATGGTCCATGCAGTCAAACTTGTGCAGTCTACTCCTGTTATTTCACAAACCATAAAGCCAGCGAATGCCATAGCTGAATTTTACACACGGATGACTAAAGATGATAGTTTCTGTCAGGAAAACAATGATTTGTCTAGGACTAAACTATATGGAGCATCTAGTGAACTTCAACTGGACACAGTTCACCTCTCTACATTGGAAAGACATGCTGGTCACTGCATCAATTCTAAAACAGTAAGGATCTTTCACAGGGCACAAGTTAAGAGAAATTATCTCACATCAAAACACTATAGGAAAGGCAATAGAAGAAACAATTTTACAGTTGTTTTTTCTAGTGAAGAACAAAGAAAGTATGGACAGATTGAGTTCTTCTTTACCTCAGAACAATCATGTGCTAAATGGGCCCTTGTGCATGAATTCAAAGGTGCAGGTTTTTCTTTGCTGCAAGATAGTGTAACAAATGGTACATGCAGTCATGTTGTTCCCCTATTGGAAACCTCTGCCAATACAGTAGTTTCCCTGGATCATATATTGGGTAAAGTTGTTTTCCTTGACTTGACATCTATGCCTGGCATTGTGTTTGCAGCTCATTTCCCAAACACACTTGAAAAGTTTTAACCCTTTAACCCTCCTGTTGTCCTGAGGTCAAGAAAGGAAGGAAAGTAGGGAGGAAGGAAGGGAGGAAAGAAGGAAGGGAGGAAGGAAAGGAAGAAGGGAGGAAGGAAGCAAGGAAGGAAAGAAGGGAGGAAGGAAGGAAGGAAAGAAGGAAGGAAAGGAGGGAGGGAAGAAGGAAGGGAGGAAGGAAGGGAGGGAGGAAAGAAGGGAGGAAGAAGGAAGGAAGGAAGGAAAGAAGGGAGGAAGGAAGGGAGGAAAGAAGGAATGGAGGAAGGAAAGGAAGAAGGGAGGAAGGAAGCAAGGAAGGAAAGAAGGGAGG